>NW_005871158.1:2719999-2729303 GCF_000147115.1 Myotis lucifugus
GAAAAGATAGGAAAGAGTGGGTTACCACAAACTAAAAATGACTTCAGTTTTGGAAAGTATACTGACAATGATGGAAGACCATCTTTAGACCTCTTAGATAAAAAATCACCTGATTGTTGTTCTCTTCTGAAGCATGAAATTCCAGATATCAACAATGAAGAGGAAAATTTTATTTCCAGTGGTAAGGCATTTTAGTTGTTGATTTTTATAAAATTTTGTGGGCATGAAAGTAATTATATTCTGATATAATTAGAGAAAAGCATACTTCAAAAATCAGCTCTGCTGCTCTTTTTATAAATTAAATGAAAGTAAATGCAATGAAAGTAAATTTTATGGGTAAATGAAAATAATAGTATGGTCAACTCTCATATTCCCAAGTAATTGGAGATGGAGTTATTATAAATAAATACATATATAATTCACAATTATCCTTTTAAGCCTCCACATGTTATTATCCTTATTCTAATCTACCAGACTATAGTCAGTTCTGTTATAATACAATATATATGAATTTCTTAAAAAACACCATGCAACACAAAAATCACTGTTACTTTTTGTCATGACACAAAAAATTACTGAAAATGTTGTCATGACACATTTTTAAAAGATAGGAACATAATAAAAAGTATAGCTTAGTTTTAAACATGTTAAAAGGTGAAGAAATATATAAATACTTAAATAAATACGGCATTTGGCTTTGAAAAAAACCTTTAGTTTGTTTGTGGGAGTGCATGTCAGAGGAATTGCATCTTGTGAATTATTGTGGATTGGTGGGGAAGGAGGATGTTAAGGATATAGCTACAGACATACAGATATATAGAAATAGTAAATGTTCTAACAGGAAACTTGAGACCTCTGAGTCAGAGAACAAAGTGTTTATTATTCACAGAGCATCTTAGTGCTAGTTCCAACCCCCAATTCCCGTAAGGCTATGTGGTGAGGCCCAGATGTTATCCTTCACATGCAGTGGGATTGCACCATGGAGAGGAACATGAAAATTCAGAGAGTTTTATAGTGTCCCAGCAGATCTGCCCATCCTCCAACCAGAGAGGGACAGGTGGAACTTTACTTTGGAAGGTAAATAAATCTCTGGTGAGGGGAGAGGAAGGTAGCTTCACTCCCCTCGAGTGTAAAGAAATAAATGGTTTGGGGGTGAGGAGAGTCTCTAAACCTTTTTGGGGTATCACATTATCTCTAGCTTCCAAGGCATGTTTACTGTTTAATCTTTTATCCAAATTTGCCAGTGCTCTCTTCTGAAAGGCCAGGCCACGTAGAAACACAAATATATAAACAGAAAGTGGTCTCCCAAATATTGGTTGAACTCCATCTAAACTAAGATGGGAATTTGTAACACCAGATATGGATGGGTGTGGCTCATGACATGTGGTGAACTGAGGATCTGGTGGATGTTTTGGGTGTTTGTGT
The DNA here is from genome assembly GCF_000147115.1 of Myotis lucifugus. NCBI lineage: Eukaryota > Metazoa > Chordata > Mammalia > Chiroptera > Vespertilionidae > Myotis > Myotis lucifugus. Next base: position 2,721,425 of record NW_005871158.1, read on the forward strand.
GTGCTCTGTGTGTTCTTCCATGGCTCAGTTCAGCTGGTACAGTTTTCTGCATTGGCCTAGTGTTTCTCGTGGATGAACTTGTACCTAAGCAAATAAAAATTTCATGTTCTGTTCAGATTGTTCCCTAATATATCAGTTGTGTTGGATTAAACTTATGTTTTCAAAACAAGTGTTACAGCAGAATTGAATGTATATGGAAGTATCAGTTAACTAAAGGCTTTTGTTACTGATGTTTAGTTCAACAATAATAACAAACAAAGTGATTTAAGCTCAGTTATATTACTCTGATGAATGCAATGAATCCCTGATGAGAAGGAATGAATGAATCTCTATTCTAGGCTTGAGACAAATCCATTCATATATTTTATCTCCTTTAGTCTCAGATAAACTAAGATGTAAGTGGTTACAGACTGACTTTATAGATAGGATTCCAAGGCTCAGGATTAAAGGACTTTCCCAAAGCCGTGCATACAGACCAGTGGGCAGAGCTGGTATTTGATACCCATTTTTCCTGCCTGTAGTCTAGAGCTCTGCAGTGGCTCCACCACAACCCATTAAAGCAGCCAAACAAGTTGTTAAGTATAAGTGAAAAGAGTTCTTTACCCCTCAACCCCCTGACTTTTAACTGCTTTCTCCATCATTCCATCTGCTTTCTCCATCATTCCATGGAAAATCCATGTTTACCAGTTTCACAGTCACTTGTCCATATTTTATTAACTTCTTTGCAGTCTTTCATATTGCCAACACCACCCTCCTCAAAACTTCCTCTGTATTCTGTGACATTGTGCTCTCTTGATTTTCCTTGTTGGTCACTCCTCATTCTCCTTCACTGGCACATCACCTTTCTGCCCTTTAAATAATTGTTGTTCCTGATTTTTTTGAACTTCATCTATCTGTCTAAATGCAGGGTGAGGCAAAAGTAGGTTTACAGTTGTTTGTATGGACAATAATACAATAGTTAATTAATAATAATAATAGAATAAACTGTTTTGCATACTCACAACTGTAAATCTACTTTTCTTCCACCCTGTATACCTTAAATATCTCAAAATTTAACCTGTCTCAAACTGACCTAATCACCCACCTCTCCCAACCTGCTCTTTATTTGAATACTCTATCAGTGTGAATTATATTACTTTGTTTCTATTCATTTACTCTCCTCGTACCCTTCTATTGATTTATTAACCTGTCTATTGATTTACCTCCTAAATAGTCTTAAAACTTCTCTTATATATCCTCTCGCCAATTTTTAGGACTTTGCTGTTTCCTTGAGAATTTGCACCCCAGCTGCTTGCCAGGCCTCTCTCATTGTGCTACCCATTTATATCATATAGAACAATGTCTGTTGATTGCAAGTCTACTCGTGGCACTCCTCTTACTAAAATTCTCCAGTGGTGTCCCATAGCATTACTATAAATCTCAAATTCTTTCCTGCAGTGTAAAGGGATTTTGTGAACTGGCTCCTGCCTAGAACTCCACACCATCCTGTTTTCAAAACCCCCTTGTATCCCGTGAGCTCTTGTCTTACTGAATTACTTGGTGTTTCCCTCCAAAAAACTATATTTAGTCACTGTGTCTTTTGCACTTGCTATTTGTTCCTGGAGGGCCATTCTATTTATTCATCACAGTATTCAATTGAGTATCTACTTTGTGCTGGGTGTTGAAGATTTACAAATGAACAAAACAGGTAGTGTTCCTGTCCTGCAAATTAGTAGTGTTATCTGTGGGGTGCTCTGTTGCTGGTGGAAGTGGGCTTCTTGGTGTGCCGTGGGAACAAGAATTTCCTGAGGCCCCCATGGAGGATGAGGTATCATGGAAAGCTTTATTTCTGTGGAATTAAACCCCTGAGTTTCCAGGGTTCCATCTCCCTCCGTCCCGCCATGGAAAAAGTCCCATTTTGTCTTCAGCAGGGCTAAGATCAAGCCATTGCCCAGAGTTTCCGCTCCGCATTTGCACAGTCCAGTCCAGCATCAAGCTAGCTTAGGCCCTGGGCCATGTGGTCTCTAGGGCCACATAGCTATGGAGGGAGCATGGGTGAGTGCAAGAAGCAGCAGCAAAGCAAGAGGAGCAAGACAGCTAAGAGAATTCCTTTGTCTGGGGATTATGTATATCCAAATTTTTGTGGGCTTGCAGTAGCTCCATCCCTAGCCAGTTATCTTTGTTTCAGGTTAGACTGACAGGCAAGCACCTTTTCTGTGTCACCCCATCTTCACTGTGCATGTACCCATCTTCCCCTTTGTTGGACCCCTCCCCCTAGTGATTGTAGGGAATGGACCTGTGGTTCCCTGGGGAGCATGAAGTTGCAGCTTCCTGGTGAAGCTGACCAGATGACCATGCTTATAATGTCTGGCCTCCACATTGCTCCTTTCCTATTATTAATATTAATAACGAGTACAACAGTAACAGTAGGAAATAGGTGGGTTATATACAAAGTGTGATGAGGATGCAAATAGGGCATACGTTACCTGGATTTAAGCTTCTAGAGAAAACTATCTGGAGAGAGTGATGTCTGAATTGAGTCCGAAAACATGTCTGGAGGCAGAGAGAGCCAGGTACATAGCATATTTGGAAAATCAGAAGTGGTTTGTTGTGAGAGTGGAGGTAAGTAGAGGATAGAGATGGTTACAATAAAAAATGATCCTGGAGATGTAAGCAGAAGTCAGATTATGAAGAGCCTTATATAAAGGATGACCTTATATTTTATTATCTAGTCTGGGACCCGTTTGAGAGAGTGAAAGGTGACAATTTATTATTGCTGTTGATAATTATTCTGGGGCAACAACAGGCATTAACTGGGACTGTCCCAGTCTAACCTTGATATGTGATCACCTTACTCATAAGCTATTTTAAGGAGTTTGGGGGTGCCATTTTGCAGTGGTCATATTCTGGATCTCTTTTGATAGTAGAGCCAATATTGGCATTCTTGTTTATAAATATTTAATTTGTAATTTTGGTTAGTAGGAATCTGTCCCCTGTGACTGATCCTCACCAGATGTACTGATGAAAGTTTCTGGACTGGCAAAGCTATGATATGCAGTGGTTCTCAACCTTCCTAATGCCGTGACTCTTTAATACAGTTCCTCATGTTGTGGTGACCCCCGATTTCATTGTTACAAATTGAACATAATTAAAGCATAGTGATTAATCACAAAAACAATATGTAATTATATATGTGTTTTCCGATGGTCTTAGGTGACCCCTGTGAAAGGGTCGTTTGACCCCCAAAGGGGTCGTGACCCACAGGTTGAGAACCGCTGATATACAGAGTAGTGTTTTTCTTTCTTTTTATGTATACATGTTTTAAATTTTACTTCCCACTACCTAAATTGTGAACTTTTTGAAGTAGAGCTAATTTATAAAATATTTATGTTCTATACCTCTCCATACTGTGTATAGTACTAAACTCATAGTAAGTGTTCTATAAATCCCATTGATTTCAGTTGAATTTCTATTAATTCACTGATCATTCTAGCTATAAATCCAGGAATAGGAAGGAAAAATACCAAAATAAGAAAATTTTCTAACTTTCTATGTCAGATGTTCATGCAGTGGCTTCTATTTTGGTTTATAATTTTATGATAATATTACCTATATTTAAATGTGTATCTACATTTAAAGGTATATCTATATTTAAATATAAGTGGAAATATTTATTTCAAAGCAGAAAGTATACATGATTTAAAATGTTGTTTTATTGTTAACTTACCACTTAAATATTCCAATTATTGTTGCTCTATTTCAACAGCTAATCAAGATGACTATGTGGAAAAACCTTTTGTTAATGTTAAAATATAACTTTTTATATTTATAATATTAAAGAAACTAATTTTTAGTTTTGTTTTTCTCTTTTAAAGATATTTATGACTTGGAACCTGCATCTGAATTGGGAAAAGACTTATTGAATCTTTACGTGAATCATTGTTGCCCAGATATTGACATTTACGTTGATGGAAAAAGTTTTAAAACTCACAGGTAACTAGGCATGTGATTGATTTGGTGTCTCGGTTGTGGCAGTATTAAGTGTAAACGGGTGACTGCTTTTCTAGCACAGTGGCTTTCGGGCTCTGATTACACAGGGGTTGCATGCTGATGCCTCAGGGGGTCTCTGACAGGGGAGGGCTTGGCCATCAGGTAGCATTTTCTGCCTGTGGGTGCACACATGCCCCAACCCTGGCATGTGCACATGCTTTAGCCAGGGCCGATCTGTGTTTTGTATTGGGCATGAACCTACGCTTTCATTAGAAGAAAATATTCTGCTGCCTAAAATAGGTTTGAAAGCCACTGTCACAGAAAATGTAATTAAATGCAGTTTTTCATTTTACAGGCGTTATAATATTAAGAATGATTATTTCTACATGAATGACATGTATTTTCTCTGAATGCATTTCAATTCAGTCTTTCATTCAAAATGGATTCTAGTGAATAACATTGATTAGGAGGTTTAATATTTCAATGTACTTTAAAAATATTCTGCTTTACTATTAGGTTGCTTAGACATTCAAATTAAATTCTGCTGCCTGTGTTGGTCCAGTTCTTTTTTTTTTTTTTTTTGCAAGTAATTAAAATCTGCTTAAAAGAAGAAAAAATTTTAATAAGAAATACAGATTTTCTGTTGGAACCCAAGGGACGGAAGTACAGCTGGGCCTCACAATGAACTAGAATCAGAACCAGAAAACTGAGGAACCCAGACAATTCTTCTCTTTCCCTCTCTGTGTTTCAGAGAGAATGTTGATAAGTTACTCTGGTGCTCCTGAAGACGAAGAACCACATTATTTGCAGTGGCAAGAAGCAGTCCTCGAGGTTCAAGGGTGCACAGCCTTAATAATATTAGCATTGGGTTTAGATTTCAGGCATTCATCAAGCCAAACAGTAGTGATGTTTGTGCTTTCAGAAATCATACTGGTGCCCTGGCAGGTGTCGCGCAATTGGTTGGAGCATTGTCCCATGCACCGAAGGGTTCGATTCCCAGTCAGGGTACATACCTAGCCAGTTGGGGCACGTAGAGGGGCAACCAATCAATGTTTCTCTTTCACACCGATGTTTATCTCTTTCTCTCCCTTTTCCGTCCTCTCTCTCTGAAATCAATGGGAGCATGTCCTCAGGTGAGGATTTAAAAAAATCATACTGGTTCTGCCCATTAATTGGCAGCATTACATTGATAAACTCTAGGATTGCCGGTTTCATTCAGTCTATTTACCATTCAAAATTTGAACTTTTCTCTCTGGGAACATATATTTTTAATTATATGCATACACATTTTCCTAATATTTATAAAATCTGCATTATATATAACAAAATACAGAGTATAATATAGATTTATCAATATATTTTTCATATCATGGATATATATTTCTTAGTTGATGGTGTGTATGTGTGTGTGTATGTGTGTGTGTTTCCTTTTGGTGGGGAGGGGCCAACACAATTTTACTTTATTTTATTTTATTTTTCTTTATTGATTAAGGTATTACATCTCCCCATTGCCCCCCCCCCACTCATGTCCTCACCCCCCTGGTGTCTGCATCCATTGGTTAGGCTTATATGCTGGCATACAATCCTTTGGTTGATCTCTCTCCCTTACCCCCACCCTCCCTGCCTTCCCTCTGAGGTTTGATGGTCTGTTTGATGCTTCTCTGTCTCTGGATTTGTTTTTGTTCATCAGTTTATGTTGTTCATTAATATTCCACAAATGAATGAAATCATGTGATATTTATCTTTCCCTGACTGGCTTATTTTGCTTAGCATAATGCTCTCCAGTGCCATTCATTCTGTTGCAGATGGTAAAAATTCCTTCTTTTTTACAGCAGCGTAGTATTCCATTGTGTAGATGTACCACAGTTTTTTAATCCACTCATCTGCTGATGGGCACTTTGGCTGTTTCCAAATCTTAGCTATAGTAAATTGTGCTGCTATGAACATAGGGATGCCTATATACTTTCTGATCGGTGCTTCTAGTTTCTTGGGATATATTCCTAGAAGTGGGATCACTGGCTCAAATGGGAGTTCCATTTTTAGTATTTTAAGGAAATTCCATACTGTTCTCCACAGTGGCTACACCAGTCTGCATTCCCACCAGCAGTGCACGAGGGTTCCTTTTTCTGTACATCCTCACCAGCACTTGTCGTTTGTTGATTTGTTGATGATAGCCATTCTGACAGGTGTGAGATGGTACCTCATTGTCATTTTGATTAACACCTCTCGGATGATTAGTGACTTTGAGCATGTTTTCATATATATCTTGGCCTTCCTTATGTCCTCTTTTGAAAAGTATCTATTTAGGTCTGTCGCCCATTTTTTGATTGGGTTGTTTATCTTCCTTTTGTTAAATTGTATGAGTTTCCTGTAAATGTTGGAGATTAAACCTTTATCGGATATGACATTGGCAAATATGTTCTCCCATGCAGTGTGCTTTCTTGTTGTTTAGTTGATGGTTTCTTTGGCTGTACAGAGCTTTTTATTTTGATGTAGCCCATTTGTTTATTTTCTCTTTAGTTTCCAAAGCCCTAGGAGCTGTATCGGTGAAGATATTGCTTCGGCATATGTCTGAGATTTTGCTGCCTGTAGATTTCTCTAGGATTTTTATGGTTTCCCGTTTTATGTTTAAGTCCTTTATCCATTTTGAGTTTATTTTTGTGTATGGTGTAAGTTGGTGGTCTAGTTTCATTTTTTTGCATGTATCTGTCCAATTTTCCCAGCACCATTTATTGAAGAGACTGTCTTGACTCCATTGTATGTTCTTGCCTCCTTTGTCAAATATTAATTGAGCATAGTGGTTTGGGTTGATTTCTGGGTTCTATATTTTATTTCATTGTTCTACTGGTATACTAGTATGTCTGTTCTTGTGCCAGTACCAGGCAGTTTTGAGAACAGTGGCTTTGTAATACAGCTTGATATCTGGTATTGAGATCCCTCCAACATTGTTCTTCTTTCTCAGGATTGCTGCAACTATTTGAGGTCTTCTTTTAATTCCAGATGAATTTTTGGAGAGTTTGTTCTAGGTCTGTGAAATATGCTGTTGGTATTTTAATGGGTAGTGCATTGAATCTATAGATTGCTTTGGGTAGTATGGACATTTTAATGATGTTGATTCTACCAATCCATGAACACGGTATGTTCTTCCATTTGTTTATGTCTTCCTCTGTCTCTTTTTTCAGTGTCCAGTAGTTTTCCGAGTACAGGTCTTTTACCTCCTTAGTTAAGTTTATTCCTAGGTATCTTAACTTTTTTGGTGCGATGGTAAATGGGGTTGTTTTTTTTTTTTTTTTTATTTTTTATTTATTTTTTTATTGCTTAAATTATTACAAAGAGTATTACATATGTCTCCTTTTTTTTTTCCCGCCCTTGACAATCCCCCGGCTTCCCCTACCCCCCAGTGTCTTATGTCCATACAGTATCATGTCATCTGTGAATAATGACATTTTTACTTCTTCTTTTCCAATTTGGATACCTTTTATTTCTTCTTCTTGTCTAATTGCTATAGCTAATACTTCCAGTACTATGTTGAACAGGAGTGGTGAGAGTGGGCATCCCTGTCTTGTTCCTGTTCTTAGATGAAATGGTTTTATTTTTTTTATTTTATTTTTATTTTTATTTTTTGCTAAAAGTATTACAAAGGTTATTACATATGTGTCCTTCCCCCCCCCCCGCCCTTGACAATCCCCTGCCCTCCCTTACCCCCCAGTGTCTTATGTCCATTAGTTATGCTTATATGCATGCATACAAGTCCTTCGGTTGATCTCTTACTCCCCTCCCTCCTGCCCCCCAACCCTCCCTGGCCTTCCCACTGCAGTTTGACAATCAGTTTGAGGCAGCTCTGCCTCTGTATCTATTATTGTTCAAAAGTTTGTAATGGTCTCTATTATCCATGAATGAGTGAGATCAT
>NW_005871158.1:2730258-2742644 GCF_000147115.1 Myotis lucifugus
GTGGTTTTTTTCTTTCAATTTGTTTATGTGGTGTATTACGTTTATTGATTTACGGATGTTGTACCATCCTTGCATCCCTGGGATAAATCCTACTTGGTCATGGTGTATGATCCTTCTGATGTACTGCTGGATCCGATTTGCTAAGATTTTGTTGAGGATTTTGGCATCTATGTTCATGAGGGATATTGGCCTGTAATTCTCTTTCATTGTGTTGTCTTTACCTGGTTTTGGTATTAGGGTGATGCTGGCTTCATAGAATGAGCTTGGAAGTGTTCCTTCCTCTTGGATTTTTTGTAGTAGTCTGAGGAGGATAGGTTTTAGTTCTTCCTTGAAAGTTTGGTAAAACTCCCCTGAGAAGCCATCTGGTCCTGGGCTTTTGTTTGCTGGGAGCTTTTTGATGACTGCTTCAATTTCTTCCATAGTTATTGGCCTATTGAGATTTTTAGATTCTTCCTGATTGAGTTTTGGAATGTTCTATTTTTCTAGGAATTTGTCCATTTCCTCCAGGTTGTCTAGTTTGTTGGAGTAGAGCTGTTCATAGTATTTTTTAACAATCATTTGTATTTCTGTGGGGTCTGTTGTTATTTCGCCTCTATTGTTTCTGATTTGGTTTATTTGGGACCTCTCTCTTTGCTTCTTGGTGAGCCTGGCTAGAGGTTTGTCAATCTTGTTTATCCTTTCAAAGAACCAGCTCTTGGTTTCATTGATTTTCTGTATTGTTTTTTTGGTCTCTATGTCATTTATTTCTGCTCTAATCTTTTTTATCTCCTTCCTTCTGCTCACTCTGGGGTTTTCTTGTTGCTCTTGGATGAAATGGTTTTAGTTTTTGCCCATACACAATTTTATTTTAAAAATTAATTTAATTTTGTGTCCAGGTTTTTCTTGACACAATATGGGCATCCTACCAAAGATCTACTGATAGAGTCCTAAGGCTGTTGTCATAGGGAAAGCAAGACCCTGTGACCATTTGCAAAGTGTTCTCAAACAGTGTCTGTATTTGGCCTCCCTCTGTGGGCAGCCTGACAATGGACTGTGTTTTAGGAGTGGATCTAGAATATTAGATTTGTATTCTGGGACAGCTCTTGCTTACATCTCGTTTATTTTGTTCACCTACCATTCCTATACAATAAAAGGGTAAAATGCAAATCGACCAAATAGTGGAACAGCTGGTCACTATGATGCGCACTGACCACCAGGGGGCAGACGATCATGCAGGAGCTGCCCCCTGGTGGTCAGTGTGCTCCCACAGGGGAGCACTGCTCAGCCAGAAGCTGGGCTCGCCAGTGGGCTCACAGCTGGCAGCGCAGTGGTGGTGGCGGGAGCCTTCCCGCCTCCACTGCAGGCGAATGGTAAGGAGCAAGGGGTCCTGGACTGTGAGAGCCCCGGACTGGGAAAGGGATCCCCTCTAGGGATAGGGCTGAAGCTGGCAGACGGACATCCCCCAAGGGCTCCCTGACTATGAGAGGGCACAGGCCGGGCTGAGGGAACCCCCCTCCAGTGCATGAATTTCGTGCACCAGGCCTCTAGTAAATAATAAACTGATATAACTAGAAACGCAATTTCCTGAGGATATGTTTCAAGAAGATCTGGCTTAAGTTTTCCTACTTTGTTGTTAGTGCCCTATGTGAGTTACAATTACCTTCGTAGTTCAAACTCAAACACATCTCTGTTTTAATACATATTAGTTTTATTATTCAGTTCAAGGAATATTATGTCAGTAGTTTCAAAAACACATACTAACGTAATGTAGTCTAAAGCCCAACACAGAACTTTCTGCTGGATCAGTGTCAGCATTTATCCTAGTAGTATGGCTAAAAATTCATTTGTAATGTGGCTGCTTTAATTTTTAAATTATATTTACTTATATATTGGAAGATCAACGCAAGTATTCACAAAGACCAGGATTTATGATCAGAATTACATTACTTTAGGTCTCAAATTTTAGAACAGTTTAGGTTGCTAGTTTAATATGTCCAAATTGGTATGGCAATAAGGTCGTTACTTCTTTGAATCATTGTATTCTTCTGATGCTCAAGGTCGTTCCTCAGAAACATCCCTGCTACCCCAGTTTTATCAACAGTCTCTCTTCAGTTGCTAGTTGCTCTGTCCAGTCTTTATCTTGATCCCCAGCCCAAGACCTGGAGCCCATTATACACTACAAAACAGTTTGATGCCAACCACTTGCTTGCGGGGCACAGTTAAGCCAAAGAAGTTATTTATAGCAGAGTGGTTAAGAGTATGTGGACTGTGTGGGGCCTAACTGGGTTTAACGTCCAGCCCTACTATCTTTGATCTGTGTGAATTTGAGCAAGTCATTTAACCATCATCCTGTGCTTCAGAGTCCTTATCAAACATGGGGATTATAAAAAGTACCGATCTCACAAGGTAATTATTTAAAGTGTTTTAAATAGTACCTGGCATGTAGTAAGTACTATGTAAGTGTGTGCTATCATCATCCAGGTGATGGGCCTTTGATACAACCTTTTCATAGATGGTAGCAACAGACTGTATGCCCTTTACTTTTGTGGGGCAAGCAGAGAAATGTGAATTGAATCATTTGCATTTTCCCCCAATCCAGGGAAGATTGAGATAGCATTATGCCTGCAGGGAAAGTCACATTTATTACACTCCTCCATCTACACAGACCTTTCCCTCTCTGATGCATACTTCTTCACCCCTTCCCACATCTTTGTCCTCGTTTATATCTAACTAGAGGGCCTGTGCACGGATTCGTGCACTGGTGGGGTCCCTCAGCCTGGCCTGTGGGGATTGGGTGGAAACTGGCTTTCTGACATCCCTTGAGAGGTTCTGGATAGCGAGAGGGTGCAGGCCAGGCCAAGGGACCAGGTCTCCAACATTCCCTTATGGGTCTGGGGTGTGGGTGAAGCAGATTTGGGGCCAACAGTGTCCCAGCAGCAACCTAACCCACCACTGATTCCGCGAGGAATCAGGCTCCCTCCTCTACTGGCTGGAGTGTCTGCCCCCTGGTGGTCATTGTGCATCATAGCTACCAGGCAAATGGTCGAAGAGTTGGATGGTTGCTTAGGCTTTTATATATATAGATACTTCTGCTGAAAGGAGAAAGGAAGAAAGCTCTTTTTATTTGAGGGGAGGGAGGTTATAATAAAAGGAGGACCTACTAGAGTTCATTGATCCCATTTGTTGGTTATGTTACTACTTTTCTGTATTACTTCCTGGGACACTACCACAGAGATCCTTGTGGATCTCTGAAACATTACTTCTCTGCTTGAATTGCTCTCAGTCATCACATGAATACCATCTGGGTATTTATTGTACATTTCTCTCTGCTTGTATTTCCTCCTGTCATCATCAGCCTACCTCTAAGCACCTATCTGACTCACTCTATTGCTGGTCTCCCATTTTATATTGTTATCTATTTTTTTAATGTTTTCTGAGAGGGATTGAATCTCTTTCATTTTTAAGATAACTTATTTGTTGCATTTCTGTGCTCCATAGTTAAGATTCTCTTGTGCTGCTTTATTGTAAAAAGCAGGGCAGTGATTCCTAATTTTAGCTTTGTGACACTCCAGATCTGATATCCCTTCCACAATATCTTTCTTTTCAGTGCCTGATGTTATACCATTAGATATTCATTCATTGGGTTAAAACATTGTCAAATCACCCTTTAAAATGCAGATTTATTTGAATATTTGGTACACAGTGGCTGAGTTAGGGGTCAGTGTTCTAGTCTGGACTATACCACTAATCCTCCTATATAATAAAAGCCTAAGATGCTAAGTGTCTGGTTGACCAGTTGGCTGTTCAACCAATCAAAGCATAATATGCTAATGATATGCTAAGGCCACTCAACCACTTGCTATGACGTGCACTGACCACCAGGGGGCAGACACTTCAATTGGTAGGTTAGCTAGCTGCTGGGATCCGGCCCAACCGGATTGAGCAAGATTGGCCGGACACACCCTGGAGCCCTCTCAGGGTCCCTCCCCGGCTGGCCAACATCCCTCGTCCCTCCCTGGCCCTGATCGTGCACCAGTGGGGTCCCTTGGCCTGGCCTGCGCTCTCTCACAATCCAGGACCCTTGGGGGATGTCAGAGAGCTGGTTTTGGCCCGATCCCACAGGCCAAGGGACCCCACTGGTGCACAAACTCATGCACCAGGCCTCTAGTTAGCTATATGTTCTTAAATACAACAGCTGAAAGCTTTTTCAGAAGCATATAGTTTAATAATTTAGAAGTCAGTCTTTCTGGGTTTAGATACTGATTCCACCATTTATGGAATGGTTGGGAAGTCATCTTCGAGTTAATCTCTCCAAGTCTCAATTTCTTTATCTATGAAAGGAAAAACAACTGTGACTAATACCATAGGATGACTGTGAGGATTGAATCAGGTAAGGCACACAAAACACTTAGCACAATACTTGGCATATTGTAAACTTTCCATCAATGTTAGTTGCTATAAATATGTGTTAGATATTTGGAAAGGAGACCCATCATTGCATATTCTACTTTACCTATAGAAGGAGTTGGCAAACCATGGTTCAAATCCTAACAGTGACCTTTTAAAAAATACATAAAACAACAAAAACAAAGAGATTTAAAAACAAAAACAAAAAACAGAGATTAATCAACAAGAACCAATATTTATGTCTGATATTTACTACTTGGCCCTTTATAGAAAAAGTTTGCTGTTCCCTGTCTTTCTAGGTTTGCCAGGAAGCTTTATTGAAATCTATATCCTATATAATAAAAGGCTAATATACAAATCGACCAAACGGTGGAACAACCGGTTGCTATGACACACACTGACCATCAAGGGGAAGATGCTCAATGCAGGAGCTTCCCCCTGGTGGTCAGTGCGCTCCCACAGGGGGAGCGCCGCTCAGCCAAGAAGCCAGGCTCACGGATGGCGAGCGCAGTGGCGGTGGTGGGAGCCTCTCCCACCTCTGTGACAGCACTAAGGATGTCTGACTGACACCTTAGGACATCAGTAAGCCATCAGTAAGACATCCCCTGAGGGCTCCCGGAATGCGAGAAGCGCAGGCTGGGCTGAGGGACCCCCCCGCAAGTGCACGAATTTCATGTACTGGGCCTCTAGTGTATGTATATGTGTGTGTGTGTGTGTGTGTGTTGTGTGTGTGTGTGTGTGTGTATGGCTAATATGCTAAGTGTCTGACCATCTGACCAGTCACTATGATGCGCACTGACCACCAGGGGGCAGATGCTCAATGCAGGAGCTGCTGTGACAGCACTGGCATCGTGGACCTGGGGCCCACAAAGCAACACTCGGCTTCCCCCAAGTGGGACATAGGCCCCACCACTACCACGGAGTGACAGGCCACCAAATCGCAGCCAACGCTGCAGAGACCCCATGGTGCAAAATGCGGCCCACAGCCCAGCCCAGCCCAGCCCAGAAACGGTCGCTGTGGGCACCAGGTAATGATGTCACATAGCAATGCCCAGCTTCCTCTCCTTAACAATGACTAGCCTCCTTGCAGTTTCTTTAGCTCAGGAACACGGCTTGCTTTATAGCCAGGTGCAAACATTTCACATTTTAACCAAATGTCTGTGAAGTGTTTTCCCAGGCCTCATCTCATTTGATCCTCACAGAAGTCCTAGAGTAGGTAGATAGGAGACTCGGTGGAATCCTATTTTATTTTTATTAGCCGGAAAATGGAGATTTAGAAAGTTTAGAAACTTGACCCAACTGAAAAGAAGTAAGAAATGGTGGGCCTTGAAAATGCCTTCAGATTTTCTCACTGCACAGAATATAGTCAAACACTGCTGCAGTTAAATATTTTACCCTTTGTTCTCCCTGCATGATCTACAATAATAATCTGCTTTGTGTTGATATTTACTGCTATGTTGCTGACATTACCTGAAAGAGAAGTTGGGGTGCTTCACTGGGCTGGAAAAAATTTAGCTACTTCAGAAAGCAGGTCTAATTAAGCAAGTTTATATCTATAAAAGGCTAAGTTGACTTGCGCATGCACAATACATATAAAGCACGCGTGTGTTTCCATCTGTCATTGTCAATCGTGAAATTGGTTGACACTTCTGTTATAGAGAAAGGACGAATAATGATATTAAAGTATTTCTTCTAATTAATTTCAATGTGCACAAATCCGTGCACTGGGCCACTAGTAATTATAATAAAACTCTAAATTACCATGCAATAAAGTGAGTTACTAAAGTCTTAATACTAATTATTAGTGATAAATGGTCAATCCTGTCTACTTGAGAGGCTTAAAACAATGATAAATTATATACGGAACCACAGAAGAAAAAGAGGTGAAATTCTTTGGTACCACAGGTCTTTGTGGGCAGTAGCAATGGGGACCAAAACAAAAGGCACTGGAAGCCTGAAAGGAAACAAACCACTTATAGTAGAAGCCCCTTAACTAAATTTGACTAGACCTGCTCTTTATTTTTTAAAAATATATTTTTATTGATTTCAGAGAGGAAGGGACATAGAGAGAGAGAGAGATAGAAGCATCAATGATGAGAAAATCATTGATTGACTGCCTCCTGCATGCCCCCTACTGGGTATGGAGCCCACAACCTGGGCATGTGCCCTGACTGGGAATGAACCGTGACCTCCTGGTTCATAGGTCCACACATAACCACTGAACCTCTCCTGGCTGGGCTAGAAATGCTCTTTAGATGTTTTTTTATAGAACCTGGTAATAACATGTTAGGCTGAACTCTCAAAGCTTAGGAGGCCATTTTCTAGGATACCTACACATATCCATTCCCTATTAGTGAATTTGTGTCTTCTAAGAGTCACTTGAGTTTGTTACCAAACCTTTTAATGCCATTTGAATTTATTATTTTGATGGCATAACTTAATGAAATATCACATAAAGCAATGATATATGAAATATGAAAAGAAAGAGTTACTGTTCCAGTGAAAACAAAAAGTGAATGTTTTGGAAAGACTTAATAAAGGAGAGGCACTTTAAAAATTGCTATTGAATTCAGTATAGATGAAACAGAAAAATTTGAGGGGAAGTTATAAAATTCTAAAATGATTCAGATTGCTTCATAAAAGTTTTAAACTTCCTTCTTAGTTTAGAACAGTTTAACTAGTAATTATAGGGAGCATATATTGGTATAGTTTTTGCAAGAAATACGAGGCTCCAATCAATAAATCCACATGTAAAAAAAGATTGGCCTTATGTTCAAAGATTTGTGAATGAATGCATATTTATATTTTAAATGAGAATAAAATGATTATGAAATATACAAACCATTTTAAAAATTCTCCTGATTTTTTTATTAAGCAAGCAACTATCAGTCCTAATTGTGTTGGATAATAGGGTACCTACTACACTTTACAAATAATTATTTAACTTAGGAAAGGCAAAACCTATGAAAACTATAGTAAATGATGTCAAAGTGGATCTCAAAAGAAAGCTACTTTCCTTTCTTAAATTTTATGTTCTCTAAAATATTTGCCAAGAAGTGGTGTGTGTAATAATGACAGCTCCAAAAAGTTTGGATCCACTACTCTGGATTTAATCCTTATGAAGTTATGTGGAAATAAAAAGGAAAAAAAAATATTGGAAGCAAGAGTATTTTAGAAAATAGTCCTGGTTTTTTAAAAATCCTTTTTTAGAGTTTCTCTGAGTAATCCAGGCCATTATTCTGCCTGGAGTAGTGAATCTAGTTCAACTAACATCAGGAAGAATTGAATAGCAATGTACTAAAGCAAGAGCGAGGGGAAAATTAGGGCATCTCAACAGAGCCAGAAGCAGCCTTGTCAGTTGAAATTAAATTTAATCAAAAGAGGAAATCGTTTTTGGCATGTTGGAAAATGAAAAATCTGACAAAGGTTTTAAAAATATCATTCCATCTACAGCATTATTTTTTAAACTGAGGCATATAGCCTGATTAAATGGGAATGTTTTCTAAGTTTCTGCCGTCAGGTGAGGGTAATTGTTTACTAAGCCCCAGATGCTTTTATTCTTACTTAGATGGAAAAGCTAGCTGCTGTGTTAGTTCAAGTCTTCTGAGAAGCAGACACAAAGATGGAATTTGACTTGCAAGAAATTTATTATGGTAAATGCATGTGAGAGAACCTGGGAAGGAATCTAGAGGTAACTAGGAGAGCTGTTAAACTGAAATGTTAACCTGACCCTGAGTAAGGGAGACAGGAGAGAAAGGAAGCTTGGTAGAAGCATCTTAGACTGCAATGCATTTCTGAAGAAAGTGTGACAGATTGGTAGAAAGTTCGCAAGCCAAAGTCACCTATCAAAAAAGGCCCTGTCTCTCAGGAATAGGCTTATTTTATTATCCCTGATATGCTGAGTGACTGGCAGGGAACAACCAGTGAGAAGGTGGTCTTGGAACCAAGGTGGTACGGATTTCAGAGTACTATAGCAGCCCATCATTGATTCTCATCATTGATGTTTCTATCGCTCTCTCCCTCTCCCTCTCCCCCCACCCCCTGCCATCCCACCCCCATTGAGGCAGGGCCCCTCTCTCCCTCCCTGCCCTCTGCCATCTGCCAGGCCTGCGGCCCGAGTCCCAGAGGGAGACCCAATGTGGCTGCTTCTCAGGGGCAGAGGTCATGAAGAGGTGGTGGAGGAGCCGGAGCCTGAGCAGGCTGCAGTGCAGGAGAGAAAGGAGGGGACAGAGAAGGAGGAGGCAGAGAAGGAGGGGGCGGTGGGGGCAGAGAAAGAGGGGGGGAGGCAGATCTGAGCCATCCTTTTACTTTTTTTTTCTTTGTTAATCCTCATCGGAGGATATATTTTTTTCATTTATTATCTTAGAGAGAAGAAAGAGGGAAAGACAGAAACACGTTGATTGGTTGCCTCCTGCATGTGACCCGATGAGGGCCAGGTTGGAGCCTGAAACCAAAGTATGTGCCCTTGACCAGAATCAAACCTGGGACTGGCCTACAGGCCATGCCCTATCCACTGAGCCAAATCAGCTAGGGCATCCATATATATTTTTAAATGAGGTTATCAATTGCTACTAAAAAAAAATCAAGATTGTGTAGAATCTAAAAATTAATTTAGGTAGGATGGGCATGTTAACAGTTTTGGATCTTCAAGTTCATGAGTGCAATTTAGTTCTCTCCTAGGTGTTTTAAAATTTATCTCAAAAATGTTTTATAGCTTTTAATGTAGAGGTATTACACTTTTTTGTTTATTTGTTCTAAGTATTTGACCTTTTAGATACCAGTGTAAATGAAATGTCTTCATTTTCTAGGTATTGATTATTATTCCTGATTATCCTATCTAATAAAGAGGGAAATATGCTAATTGACCCTCTCACCATTGCAAAAGATGGCAGTGCCCACAGCCAATAAGGAGGGAATATGCTAATTGACTGCCACACCCTCAAAGATGGCGGCGCCCACAGCCACAAGATGGCAGCTCCCATCCCCTCAGCCTCCCAGCCACTCAGGGCTGCCCGAGGTGCAGGCAAGCCTCGGCTGTCAGCTGCCCGGCCGCCCAGGGCTGCCCAAGGCCCAGGTAACCAGGGCCAGCCGAGGCTTGTGCTGCCAGCAGTGGCAGCAGCAGAGGTGTGATGGGGCGTTGCCTTCCCCTGATAGCCGGGTCACCTCCCGCCCCTGAGGGCTCCTGGACTGTGAGAGGGGGCAGGCCAGGCTGAGGGACCCCCCTCCAGTGCATGAATTTTCATGCACTGGGCCTCTAGTCTATATATAAAAGCCTAAGCAACCATTATGACAGAACGACCGGTCAACCAGTCACTATGATGCACACTGACCACCAGGGAGCAGATGCTCAATGCAGGAGCTGCCCCCTGGTGGTCAGTGCATTCCCACAGGGGGAGCGCCGCTCAGCCAGAAGCCAGGCTCATGGTTGGTGAGCAGAGCTGTGGCGGCAGGAGCCTCTCCCGGCTCCGTGGCAATACTACCAAGCAGTGGCAGCAGGCGCAGTGGGCAGGATGAGCGCGAGCAGCACAGTGCCCAGCCCCGGTTCTGGCTCCTCCCTGGCCACCTACCGCTTGGCACACTGCTACATCCCTCTTGCAATCCAGGACCCCTCGGGGGCCTAAATTGGCAGTCGGACATTCCCCAAGGGGTTCCTGGATTGTGAGAGGAGGCAGGCCAGGCTGAGGGACACCTCCCCCCACCAGAGCACAAATTTCGTGCACCGGGCCTCTAGTCTTTGGATAATTGCTGAACATTTTCTTGAGAATTTGTAAAAGTAATTTGACACTCTGGGTAAAGTTATTTAATGACTACAGGATTTCCTTTTGCTTCTGGCCAGCAGTTAGGCTGGATGCAGATCACTGTAATTTAGTCAGGGGTTCAGCTGACTCAAAGCTGGACTTCAGTTCTAATAAGGGCTTGTCCATTTCCCATTCATTCTTCTCCCCCATTGTGTAGCCTTTCTGAGCCCACCTGTAACCCTGGGATATCCACCAAAGGTTCCCCTCTTTGATGGGCACCAAATTCCTATTTGTGTGCTGTAAGCCAGTGAAGAGTGCTAGGAGCTATGCTCAGCTTTTAGCCTCTCCACCATTGCTTTTGCTTTTGGATTTGGCAATTGACTCAATGGAAAAAGTTACCTTAAATACTTGTCTTCTCTCTTATAACTTGTCTTAAAAGCTACCATCACAGTAGCTTTCTGATGCCTTCAATTCATGCTTTATTTATTTTTTTAAGATACATATATTTTGCCCATTTTCCTACCTGTTTCCAGCAGGAGGGTTGGTCTGAGATAACCTAGTAGGCCATTGCCAAAAGTGTCTCTCTTCTCCTCTCCTCCTCTATTATTCCAGCCCATTCTCTACTAAAATGTAACATAGTTCTTTATAGTATCTCATTTACTGCTATTTCCAGCATCTCAAATAGTGCCTAGCACAGAATAGAAGTCAATAGATATTTATTGAATTGAAGAATGAATGAGAGAGCAAGCAGACAGCTCTGGTGGAGCTGGGGGAATGTTGGGGTAGGATGGAGGGATTGAGCAAAAATAAAAATAAAAAAGAGAGAGAGAGAACTCATGGATATGGACAATAGTGTGGTGATTGCAGCAGGAGGGAAGGGAGGTGGAAGTGGAAAAGGATATAGAGGGCATAAATGGTGATGGAAAAATAAATTAAAACAAAAAAAGAATTAATATTTTATCTGAGAAGATAGAATGGAAATTCAAAAGAAAATGCCTTCACTGTCATTTTCTCAAACCTAAGATATAGCCGTTCTTGAGCATAATTAGGGTGAGTTCTGAACTCAAATTCAGGTCCTTTAGGGTTCTAGTCTCTTAGTGACATTTCCTCAAGAAATTTACACCCTTTGGTTGTCATTTCTCCATTTGTAGATGATTTATTACTCTCATACTTAATGGAAATAGTTTCAGTTTTTTATTAAGATTAAAGAGCTTTCAAGAGAAAAAATTATAAAGATAGGAAGGACATTGGGTTTAATGTTATAATCAAGCAATCAAAATACTTAGGTATAAATATAATTTTTATGATAATGATTCTATCAGTGAATACAAACAAGACAAATAGATTATCATATTTTAAAAGGTAAAAATGTAAAAGGTAAAATTTTTCATAAAAAATTACATTTTGCATAATATATAAATGTTTACCTGTGTTTTCCTCCTCTTCCCTTAGAGCCATTTTAAGTGCCAGATCTAGTTATTTTGCTGCAATGCTGAGTGGCTGTTGGGCTGAAAGTTCTCAAGAGTACATTACTCTTCAAGGGTAAGCATAATTTTTATAAGGCAGTTTGACTATAACAGTTACAAATAATATGAAGCACTTTTTGTGAATCTGATTTTTCTGTAAGTTCAATGAAATATTTTTCATTTGGAATTCTACAAAGTACATTTTCTGAAAACATGAGGAAGTAGGGAACATCTATAATAATAAAAGCATAATATGCTAATTAGACCGGACAGCTGAACGAACTTCTGGATGACCTTCCAGACGAAGCTGGGGCTACGAGGGCCAAGGCAAGCCACTGCTGAGGGCCAAGCTCCTTGCACGAATTTTGTACATCAGGCCTCTAGTCCTATATAATAAAGAGGTATATGCAATTTAACCCTCAGGCCATCACAAGATGGCTGTGTACGACCAGGCTGGCAGGGGGTTTAGTGAGAGACATCCAAACGACTGAACAAGCAGGCTGTGTGGGGCTACCAGGCCGGCAGGGGGGTTAGTGAGGGACGACCAAATGACTGAACAGCAGGCTGGGTGGGGCGACCAGGCTGGCAGGGGGGCAGTTGGGGGAGACCAGGCTGGCATGGGGGGCAGTTAGGGGTGATCAGCACGCAGAGGCAGTGAGGGGCGATCAGGCCAGTAGGGGGGGCCAGTTAGGGGTGACCAGGCTGGCAGGGGGGGCAGTTGGGGATGATTACACTGGCAGACGGGTCAGTGAGGGGCAACTTGGCTGGCGGGGGGCGCAGTTGGCGGTGGCCAGGC
>NW_005871158.1:2742744-2807121 GCF_000147115.1 Myotis lucifugus
GGGGGTGCAGTAAGGAGTCACCAGGCCAGCTGGGGGGGCAGTTAGGAGCGACCAGGCCAGCAGAGGGGGGCAGTTGAGGGCGACCCGGCCGGCAGGGGGTGCAGTAAGAGGTGACCAGGCCAGGGGGGGCAGTTAGGGGTGACCAGGCCAGCAGGGGGCGTGCAGTGAGGGGCAACCAGGCTGGCGGGGCGGGGGGGGGGGGGAGTTGGGAACGATTAAATGGGCGGGGGAGCAGTGAGGGGTAACTTGGCTGATGGGGGGGGGCAGTTGGGGGCGACCAGGCCGGCAGGGGGGGAAGTTGGGGACAATTAGACTGGCAGGGGCGGCAGTGAGGGGCGACTTGGCTGGCAGGGGGGGCAGTTGGGGGGTGACCAGACCAGCAGGAGATGCAGTAAGGGGTGATCAGCAGGGGGTGCAGTAAGGGGTGATCAGGTGGGGGGGAGGCAGTTAGGAGCAACCAGGCCAGCAGAGAGGGGACAGTTGGGGGCGACCAGGCCAGCATGGGGGGGCAATTAGGGGCGATCAGGCTGGCAGGGGGGCACAGTTAGGAGTGACCAGGCAGGCAGGCAGGTGAGTGATTAGGAGCCAGCAGTCTAGGATTGTGAGAGGGATGTCTGACTGCCGCTTTAGGCCCGATCCCTAGGATCGGGCCTAAACTGGCAGTCGGACATCCCCCGAGAGGTCCCAGATTGGAGAGGGTGCAGGCTGGGCTGAGGGGACCCCCCCATGCACGAATTTCGTGTACTGGGCCTCTAGTTTAGTAATAATAGAGATAGTGTATCAATCTTCTCAGACTAGATAGCTTAAACAACAGAATTTATTTTCTCACAGTTCTGCAAATTCAAAGTGCCAACAAGGTTCGTGTCTAGTGAGAGGTCTTACTATGGGTCCTTCGATTGCAGGCAGCCACTTTTCCCTGTGTGCTCATCCCCTTTCCTCAGCTCATGGCGGTGGGGTGGGGAGGTGAAAGGAAGGTGAGCGAGAGAGAGTGCTTTGGTGTTTCTTAGTAGTATAAGGACACTAATCTTATCACATCAGGGCAGGGCCTCACCCTAATTACCTCATTTAACCTTTTTTTTTCTTTATTGATTAAGGTATTACATATGTGTCCTTAATCCCCCCCATTCTCCCCCCACCCCTCCATGCCCTCACCCCCCTGGTGTCTGTGTCCATTGGTTAGGCTTATATACATGCATACAAGTCCTTTGGTTGATCTCTCCCCTTTACCCACACCCTCCCCTACCTTCCCTCTGAGGTTTGACAGTCTGATCGATGCTTCTCTGTCTCTAGATCTGTTTTTGTTATTATTTCCTTAGAAGCCCTATCTCCAAATATAGCCACACTGGCGAGTTAGGGTTCCGTATATGAATTTGGGAGGGTGGGGGAACACAAATATTCAGTCTGTGACAGGTAGTTTCTTTTTTCTTTTTTAAAATTTGTTGTTGTTTTTATTTTTTTATATTTTCTTATTTTTCTTTTTTAAAGACTAATTTGGAAAGGTGTGGATTTCAGTGATCTATGATAGTACAATGGTGAATCTATATAATTGATGGCACTTTATTTAAACTTCCAAGATGAACTACTTCCTCTTGAAATATTAAAGTTTATTGCATGTAACATTAAAAAAAAAAGATGAAATGGACCATTTCTATAAATGGTGAAATGGAACATTTTGGTCACAGATGATAACTGCAAGATTCTATAGCGTACAGTATGGGGGAGGGCTTTCTCAGGGAAATTGCCTGGGAGTTCTGAGGGAGTTTCTCAATTCTGCATCATTTTCACCAGAGATGTTTCCTTGCTGGGGTCAGTTTTGGCCAGAGGCTTAGGCATGAAATGGTGATACTGGCAATTCTATAACAGTGGGTGCAGGGAAAGTATTCATAATTTCTTACTGGATTTGTATTTGTCACACAGGCATATAATCTTGAGCCTTCTAGGTTACAACATCTGCTTCCTTTTACTAACTAAAAGTACCTTTAGACTACCTTCACCCTATACCAGTGGTCGGCAAACCGCAGCTAGCGAGCCACATGCGGCTCTTTGGCCTCTTGAGTGTGGCTCTTCCACAACATACCACGTGCGGGCGCGCACGTACAGTGCGATTGAAACTTCGTAGCCCATGCGCAGACGTCAGTTTTCCACCTGGGCGAGTCTATTTTGAAGAAGTGGTGTTAGAAGAAGTGGGGGTACATTCACTGAGGTCGACCCCTCAGATTGAGGACGTTTTTAGCAAAGGCCAGCTTAGGAGTACCCTAATTAAGTTAATAACAATGTACCTTCCTATATAGTTTAAGTTTAAAAAATTTGGCTCTCAAAAGAAATTTCAATCGTTGTACTGTTGATATTTGGCTCTGTTGACTAATGAGTTTGCCGACCACTGGCCTATACCACCTGCTTCTGGCAACCAGGTAGTTTCCAAATTTGGAAGATCTTATATGCTCCAAATTCCTCTCTATAAAGCATAGAATTTTGAAACATTTGTAAGAATATGTAATGTGTTTTATTTTTTGTATTTTATTCACATAATAGAAATGAAACACATATTGCCCTAACTGGTTTGGCTCAGTGGATAGAGCGTTTGCCTGCGGACTGAAAGGTCCCAGGTTCGATTCCGGGCAAGGGAATGTACCTTGGTTGTGGGCACATCCCTAGTAGGGGGTGTGCAGGAGGCAGCTGGTAGATGTTTCTCTCTCATCTATGTTTCTAACTCTCTATCCCTCTCCCTTCTTCTCTGTTAAAAAATCAATAAAATATATATTTTTTAAAAAATGAAACACATTTAAAAAAGAGCCCAAACCATTTTCTTTTATACCATGGTTACATTTTAATTATACTACCACAATTTCAATACACATATAGCAGCCTAACTTTTGAGTATCGTTTCAGCAACTGCCACTGTTAGTGATTTCAATTATGTATCCATGAAATCATGTGTATTCTTTTATTACAGTGTATGTGATTTTTAAGAAAAAACAAGACTAGATACTAATGAAATGGTAATAAAGAGAAATAATGTAGGATGTAAATATCTATCTGTCTGCCTATCTATCATCTATCTATCTACTAGAGGCCCGATGCATGAAATTCGTGCAAGGGGCTCGGCCCTCGCAGCCCCGGCTTCGTCCAGATGGTCGTCTGGAAGGTCATCTAGATGGTTGTTCTGCTGTTTGGTCTAATTAGCATATTAGTTCTTTATTATATAGGATATATATAAAATCACCAAGTTTTTACTTGATATTACTACTAAAATAAACTTCCTCCCTAACTAATTTGTCCCTCACATGCATAAAATACTTATATATGGAAAGTTTATTTTTCTTCTATTTTTTCACTAATATAGCATCAAAATATAACATGAATTGCTTTGATGATATTTAAAAAATAACGTTTGCTGCCCTGGCTAGTATTGTTCAGTGGTTAGAGTGTCGACCTGTGCACAGAAAAGTCGCAGGTTCGATTCCTAGGTCAAGGCAAGTATCTGGGTTGCAGGTTTGACCAGGGCCACGTGTGGGAGGCAATTAATCAATGTCTCTCTTTCACAACAGTGTTTCTTTCTCTGACCTCCTCCCTCACTTCCTCCCTTCTTCCCTCCCTTCTCCTCTCTTTAGAAATCAATGGGGAAAATGTCCTCAGGTGGGGATTAACAAAAAGAAAAAGGAAAAAAGTAATGTTGCATCTAAGTAACCCTGTTATCTTTCCAGCTGAACTTCTCTTTTATTAATTTATTTTAAAATATTTTATTGAGCCCTAGCTGGTTTTGGCTCAGTGGATAGAGCGCCAGCCTGGGGACTGAAGGGTCCCGGGTTCGATTCCAGTCAAGGGCACATGCTGGGTTGCTGGCTTGATCCCCGGAGAGGGGCGTGCAGGAGGCATCCAATCAATGAGTCCCTCTCATCATTGATGTTTCTCTCTCTCTCCCTCTCCCTTTCTCTCTGAAAAAAATATTTTTTAATATTTTGTTGAGATATTATTATATAGCATAATATTATTCTTAAGCTTACAACGAATGATTAACTATATGTATATATTGTGAAATGATAGTTAACATCCATCACCACCCATAGTTACAATTTTTTTTCTTGTGATGAGAATTTTTAAGATCTAGTCTCTTAGCAACTTTTAAATATACAATATGTATTGTTATCTATAGTCACCATGCCATACATTACAACCCCAGGGTTTATTTATCTTATAACTATAAGTTTGTACCTTTTGACCATCTTTAACCATTTTATTCACCTCTTTACCTGCTTCCTGTGGTAATCAGGTAGTTTCTGATTATGGAAGATTTTAAACACCAAGCTAAAAAAGTTTATTATCCTTGAGGTAAAAGGAATGTGTAGATGGATGAATTGGTGACATTTTATCATCATTGTTGAAAAACCACCTGAAAGATATAGGTATCCTACTGATAAGATCTCTTTCTTTCTGATGAATTTAAAATACCCCTGAATATAAGGATAGTGCTAGCAGAGGCCAGAGTCTTTTTTTAAAAAATATATTTCTTTATTGATTTCAGAGAGGAAGGGAGAAGGAGAGAGAGATGGAAACATCAATGATAAGAGAGAATCATTGATCAGCTGCCTCCTGCACGCCCCCTACTGGGGATCAAGCCCACAACCCAGGCATGTGCCCTTGGCCGGAATCGAACCCGGGACCCCTCAGTCCGCAGGTTGACGCTCTATCCACTAAGCCAAGTCGGCTAGGGCCAGAGTCTTTCTATGTGTGCCAATCCTAGGGATAATTACTGTGGTGTAATTTTGGAAACTTGTTCAGGGACTGTTTCAGATGTTTTAGAAATCATTTTTTAAAACTATGAATCCACTCTCATTAGAACTGAATTCCATAAAAATGTAAATGGAAAGAAAACACTAATTTGACTCAGACTACAACTTTTTGGTATTCATTAAAAATCATGTGATTCTGTGTAGTGAGATAAAAGTCAAAAGAAGTATCTGATTATGCATCAGAAAAATGCAAAGTAAAATCACAATGTGATATCACTTCACTCTGTCAGAATGGCTATCATTAATAAATCAACAAACATCAAGTGAAGGAAAGGGGAATGCACTGTTGGTGGAAATGCAGACTTGCAGCCACTAAGGAATACAGTATGGAGTTTCCTCAAAAAATTAAAAGTAGAACTGCCTTATGACCCAGCAATTCCACTTCTGGGAATATATCTGAAGAACCTAAAACACTAATTCAAAAGAATATATGCACCTTTATGTTCATTGCAGTGTTATTTATAATAGCTAAGATATGGAAGCAACCCAAGTGCCTATCAATAGACAAGTGGATAAAAAAGCTGTGGTACATATTTACAATGGAAAATTACTCAGCCATAAAAAAGAGAATGAAATCTTACCATTTGTGACAGCATTGATGATCTACAGGGTAGTATGCTAAGTGAAGTAAGTCCATCAGAGAAAGATAAATACCATATGATTTCACTTATATGTGGAATCTAAAGAACAATATAAACGAACAAAACAGAAACAGACTGATGGTTGCCAGAGGGGAGAGAGATTTGGGGGACTGAGTGAAAAAGGTGAAGGGATTAAAACGTAAAAATTGGTAGTCATAAAATAGTCACAGGGATGTAAAATACATCATAGGAAATATAGTCAATAATATTGTAATAACTTATGTATGCTACCAGGTGGGTACTGGAAATATCTAACTACTATCCTGTACACCTGAAGCTAATATAAAATAATATTGAATGTAAACTGTAATATTGAAAAATAAAATTAAAAAAATTATGCTGTAAGTAAAAAATGGTAACAATATCTGCAATCCTATATAATAAAACCCTAATATGAAAATCGACCGAATAGCAGAACGACCGGTCCCTATGACACGCACTGACCACCAGGGAGCAGATGCTTAATGCAGGAGCTGCTCTCTGATGGTCAGTGCACTCTCACAGGGGAAGCGCTGCTCAGCCAGAAGCCGGGCTCACAGCTGGTGAGTGCAGCGGCGGTGGCGGGAGCCTCTACCACCTCTGTGGCAGCGCTAAGGACCCCTTGGGAGATGTCCACCTGCTGCCTTAGGCGGACATCCCCCAAGGGTCCTGGACTGCAGGAGGGTGCGGGCCAGGCTGAGGGACCCCTCCCCACCCCAGTGCACGAATGTCATGTAATGGGCCTTTAGTCTAGGTATAAATGTACTGCATAGTGCTAATTATTGTTAAACATAGTTGAAATATTATTTGTAAATTCTCAAACAAAAGCATATGATTTTGGAACCTTATTCCACAGAGGGGGAAAGTAATTTTATAGAAAGCACATGTCTGATTTTTTCCTGGAAGAAATCTTAGTTCCTGTACATTTAGTGACAATTTTTACTACCTGCTACCTTTTATTTTATATCTTTGTTTCTGTCTCCAGCAGTAATAGATTCTGTCCTCAGCAGTAATAATATCTTACAGTATAACACCATATATTTTCTAGACTTCTTTCACATTTACTATGCCCTTTCATTTTTAGAATCAGTCTTTGAGAGAGCAGGTCTAGTCACATATTGCAGATAAATAAAAACAAGATCAGATAAGTTAAATGTGTTCCTGGGGGGTCACTGGGTAAATAAGTGCTTATGCTAAATATGCATTTGATGTTTTATTCAGAATCTATTCTATCACAGTCACTGAAGAAATTACAAGTTCCCTGTTGCTATGTGTTTTTGAGCTAGCTAACCAGCCTCCACTGTTTAAATCAGTGACTTTCAAATTTTATCTCACAGGACCCTAAAGATCTTGATGGGTATGTTAGGGAGCACAGCTGTGGGATTGGGGTCTGAGGGGAAGGCCTTTGGAAAGGGTGCCTCTTCAAGCAGAGCGGCTCCACCTTTATCTGTATATATTGTTCAAGGTTACTTCTGAGTTTAGCAATAGGAATAAAGGCAGTCCTTAATCAACCCTCATGAGCCATTAGATTAAACATTCAAAATACACAGACTTTTAAAAATGATTTCTCTTTATTAAGAGATCTGTAGAAAAGAAAGAATTAGTGGCATCAACTATTGGTCCCTATTCCCTCACCTGTAATTCCCCATCTTTGATTTTGATGGAGGTAATGGATAAATATTTACCTTTATAATATGGCTTGACTACTTCTGACAGACTGTAATTGCTTATTCAAAGGAAAGCCAAATAGAAGAAACCAAATTTGTTTCAAGTGTCATCCAAATTGGTACAGTAATGCCACCAATGACCAGGCTCACTCCTCTTTCGGTATTTCCTCTTCACTTCTGTTGTATAAGCAAGGCTCTGCTTCTTACTGGTTCATCTTACCCAGAGCTGCTGTATCAGCAGTGAGGGCTCACTCCCAATTGGCTTTTTCACTTCTCATGCTAGCACATTGGAACTGAGTTCCATTTCTCTTACCTTGAGTAATAAAAGCAAGGTTTTCTAACACTAAAATGAAAGAAGAATGTCTCAAATTACTATCTAAAATGTTATTAGTATCATGGTTTAATAAAAGCCATTGGAAGAGTAAAGGGAATTTAGAAATTTTACTTTAAAAAAAATCACATCTTTTAGGGATTTGTATATTATAACAAATTCTGTTTTCATATTAACTTATACTGTAAAGCTGGGTAGATGTTTCCGGGGGTCGTGTGGTATAGTAGAAAGATAATGGGCTCTGGTGTTTTCAGAGGCACTCCTACATCCAGTCCAAACTTTTTATATGACTTTAGGAACATTGCTTACTTTCCCTGAACTTTCTGAGGTTGTTGAAAAGATTAAATGAAATACCGCAAGGAAACAACCTGGCATAGTGCTTGGTACATAGGCTGTAGTGCTCAATAATATTTGTCTTATCTTTTTTTCCCTCCTAAATTAGATTGTTCTCATTTTCTAGAGGGAAATGGGTTCAAGTGAGGGTCATTACCGATACCAGGACAGCAGTGCCTGCGTTGCTTGATCAGCAGCCTGTCTTGGAACTGGGCCAGTGTTACATGTCTGCAGGATGTTTTCTGCAACAGATTAGAATGAAATCCTGTCTGTCCTCACAGAAAAGAACCACAGTGTTCTTAATGAGTAGTAACTCAAAGACATAATGCATGTAATATTTTTCAAGTGAGACAGCCTTTAACAAATTGAGGTAGGAATAGTAGAGTCCTACAACCCTACAACCCTACTTCTACCCATGCTCCAGAGTTGGTAGGTAGAAGGGTATACTTGGAAGAAGTTCTCCTGTTCTGGTGGAAGAAGAGAGATTTACCAATTCCTATACTGGAAGCTGAAGCCCAGCAGTATTTCTGTAAAGAAACCTCACATATTTCCATTTTCTATACATAGATGTCCTCCAGTGGTGGCTTGGGGCTTTGAAGCATGAAATTGGATTGTCTCATCTCCCTTAGGAGATTTCTGGGGATTGCTCTGAACCTTCAGTATGATCTTTCAAAATATAAATCAGATCATATTTCTCTTCTGATTAAAATCCTCAGTGCCTGCTCATCACAGTTAGAATTAAATCCAAATCTTTACCATAACCCACAAGACCCTGCATGATCTGGTCCCTGGGCTTTCCCAGACTATCCCAACTAAAGTAGCTACAGCCAAACTTTCCAGTTATTCTCCTTTATATTATCCTGTTGTATTGTCTTCATGATACGTTTCACTATTAAAATTATCTTGTTTAGCTGAAACCGGTTTGGCTCAGTGGATAGAGCGTCGGCCTGCGGACTGAAAGGTCCCAGGTTCGATTCCGGTCAAGGGCATGTACCTGGGTTGCGGGCACATCTCCAGTGGGAGATGTGCAGGAGGCAGCTGGTCGATGTTTCTCTCTCATCGATGTTTCTAACTCTCTATCTCTCTCCCTTCTTCTCTGTAAAAAATCAATAAAATATATTTTTTTAAAAATTATCTTGTTTATATATTTGTTTACATATTTATTGCCCATGCCCTCCTTCTAGAATGCAAGCTTCTTGTATCCTCAAGGTCTAGAATAGAGCCTATCATTCAATAAATATTGAATGTGAACAGATGAATGAACGAATGAATGGAGTCCATATGTTACTTTAACCCACATACATAGGGACTTGGAACTTTTGGAAGCTCAGAGATTTTAGTAGAATAGGAGTATGTTTGCTCTCTGATCTTAGAGTTCTGTCCTCATACATTTTTCTTTGTTCTGACTCTGAGTATATATAATGTTTTCATCTCCTACAAGCTTCTATTCTGATTATATTTAAATGGAAATAGTGCTTTAACTCTTCCCATTTAAACTGTGGACTATTGGAGTAACTTGTTACTCTTTTAGGTCAGTTGATCATGTCTTTCAGACACTTTTAGTAAAAATACAAATGACTTACAACAAAACATCTGTCAAGACAGCAGGAAAATGGTTTCTTGCTATTTTTATAGCTGTCATTTATATTGATATATAGACTCATGTCTAGATTTTGCTATTTATGTCAATAAAACTACTTTTGTTTTTATTTAGTCATTATTTTTTGCTTAAATATGTCAAGTCTTAAACCATTCTTTCAACATAAATGGCTAATTCTCATTAACATTGACAAGAATGGCTCTTGATATTTGAGGAAAAGTGTATGGAATAGTATACATTCTAGTAATTATGCTAGTATTTAGATTAATAGGCTATAGGTAATATGTCAAAATTATTCTTGTCATATCCATAGTATATAAATGAGAACATTAGGAATTGACTTTTTTCCAAAGTATTAAAGATTGGAATTTTGAAACAGTAGAAACCAGTACTTAGCCATAGCAAGGACAAATTTATATTTATAAAATTAATAAATATATATATATATGTATATATATATTATAACTCAGTGTGTTCCTCTGAAGGTTTTGAAAGATGATATAGCTATAAGTGCCCTAATAAGCCATTTATTTAAACATTTCATTAAACATTTATTAAGCATGTATTTAAGGCCATAGAATCAAAGCAAACACCTTTCTAAGTACTGCCCTGTGGGACTCCATTTCTTATCTTCTTGCCTTCTTCCTTTTATTCATTCCTTAAAGTTTAGCAGATATTAGGTCCTATGCTTAACAAACTATGGGTGTCTTATCAGCACTGTCCTCACTCTGATTCCACTGCATAGCTCCAGTGCTATGTGGGAAATGGGAAATCTTCTCATCCTGGGATAGTGAATCAATGCTGACATTCTGCTGCTACTAGAGATGCAAGGATAACTAAGATACAAACCCTCCCCTCACATAACTCAGTTTAGAAGGAGAAACAAATATATAAATAAAGATATTACAAGTCAGTTTGATAAATGTGATAATGAAAGTATATATAGCATACTTCTGAAGAGCCCAGGCTTTGGAATCTGTCTGCCTGGATTTAAATTCCAATCCATCACTACCCATTTGACCTGGGGCAAGTTACTTAATTTCAGTTTTTTCATCTATAAAATGAGACTAATAATGGTACCTACTGTTGAGTTGTTATGATGATTAAATGTGCTAATGGCATTCAAAATGCTTATTAGCTCAGTGACTGATTCATAATAAGTGCTCAATATAGATGTTAGTTATTATTGTGTTTAACAGTCAGTGATTTTTTTTGCCTTAGGGCACTAAGGAAAAAAATCAGAGATAAAGAATCACATGTCTTGTGTCTGAATGAAGTAAATAGGGAGAGGATTTTTTTAAAAGTATATTTTTGTTTATTTCAGAAAGGAAAGGAGGAGAGGGTGAGATAGATACGTCAATGATGAGAGAGAATCATTGATCGGCTGCCTCCTGCATATCCCTTACTGGGGATGGAGCTGGCAACCCAGGCATGTGCCCTGACCGGGAATTGAACCATAACCTTCTGGTTCATGGGTTGACGCCTAACCACTGTACCATACCATCCGGGCAACAGGAGAGCATTTTCAGCCAAGTGAACAGTATGTGCTAAGGCATGGATGTATAAGGAATTACAGGTAGTTCTGGTATAGGAAATAAGTAGTTCACTTTTCTTGGAACAGCTGCTAGAGAGGAAGAACCAGAAGTCAGATGATAATGAATACTGTACACCACACTAAGGAATTTGGACTTTTTTTCTTGTGGACTATGGAGAATTGTTGAAGTGGAAGGACTATATCAGATTTATATTTTAGCAAAGTCACTCTAATGGCAGTGTGAGAAATGGAAAGCAAGGAGATTATTTTAGGCAGGAAACCCATATGAAAATGTTATCAGAGAATGCCTTTCTCTGTTGCTGGTGAGAGTAGGGTTCTTGGGGTGCTGCTGGAATAAGCATTTCCGGAGGCTCCCATGGGAGGATGAGATGTGGTCGAAAGCTTCATTTGTGTGGAATTACATCCCTCAGTTTCTAAAGTCCCATTTCCCTTAAACCAGTCCAAGAAGATATGCAACTGGGGATTCAGCGGTGCTAGAAGCAAAGCCAGAGTCTAGTTTCCATTCCATGTTGGAATTGGGTCCAGCACAGCATCAGGCTAGTTCCAGTCCATCAGTCCATTGTGTGGGCAAATGCAGGGGAGTGTACCCCCTGCAACAATAGAGCCAGGAGCTCAGGACACAAGAGCGAGCAAGAGGCAAGAGAGGGCACTCCTTTGTTTAGGAGCTTATGTATCTCAAGTCTTCCTGTGCTTGCAGTGACCACACCTACTCTGCCCAATGACCTGTTCCCAGGTGCGACTGACAAGTACCTTCCCTATGTCACCCAGAATTTACTGGGCATGCCTATAATATTTGCCTTCCCTTTGTTCCTTCCCTGTTAATTAATAACTGATAACTGGGTTTATTACAACGGTATCAAAAGGATTCTGTCATAGAACTGAGGAGAGAAAATGTGAGGCTAAACCATAATAAATAATAAGTAATCAGTGGTGTGATAATTTGCTAATAACACTTTATAACATATAAAAAGCCATAGCTGCAATCATACTTCATATTAAATTAATGGCATACCTGCATGGATGTTATTTGAAGAATATATTCTTTAGATAAAAGTGAGATTAAAACTTTATCTGGGCTATGCCCTAGCCGGTTTGGCTCAGTGGATAGAGCGTCGGTCTATGGACTGACGGGTCCCAGGTTCGATTCCAGACAAGGGCATGTACGTTGGTTGCGGTCACATCCCCAGTAGGAGGTGTGCAGGAGGCAGCTGATCGATGTTTCTCTGTCATCGATGTTTCTAACTCTCTATCCCTCTCCCTTCCTCTCTGTAAAAAATCAATAAAATATATTTTTAAAAAACACAAAATGTATAAAATACAAACAATGTAACAAAAAAAACTTTATCTTGGCTAAAAGTTTATGGGAAAATAGAATGTATAATTAATATCAGTTAAACCTTAATTATTTCTGGATTTGCGTTTAGTTTTCCTTTCTTTTTTCAGTATAAACCATGTAGAAATGAATGTTATGATGTATTTTATATATGGAGGAACTTTGGACTTTCCAGACAAAGCTAATGTTGGGTATGTATTATTTTTTAATTATTTTAAATATAAAAGTATTAATATTTTTTGGCTTCTGCTTTGTTGAGCTATGTTTCAAAGTATCAGTGAAGTAGAAGCTTCACTTTTATTACCTGTTTTGCCATATCTTGTGTGTATTTGGGAATATCTAAAAATAATGTTACTGTTTTTAGAAGAAAAAATGTTCTAGCAACTCAGTAATAAGATTAAGAAAAGTCTTTATTAGACTTAAATTATGTTAGAAAAACCTTATATTTGTTTTGGAAAATAAATGAGAGGATTTTATAAAACAAAATTGAACCTTTGTCAAATTTTGAACAATTATTGTACTACTTTATTTTTTAACTTTAGCATGTCTCTTAAAACAGAAAAAGAAAAACCTTAAAGTTAATTTAAGAATATAGGCATTTTAAAGACCAACAATGATATGATTCTTAAGTGCTCTATAGTGAAATGCCATTTAAACTGCTGAAATTCTATTGGAGAGTGAAATGTACCTGGTCATCTAATTTTCTGCATGTGCTCTCCTTTTATTGCTATTCTAACATCAAAGTGAAAGCTGCTCTTTTAATATTAAATATTCATTGGTTTATTTACTTACAAACTGAATAAATATGATTTGGGGAAAGAAAGTATCATGAGTCACAAAGATTCAGTACTGAAGTTTTCCCCCTGGAAACCTATATGAATTTATCTTGCTCTCCAGGCTTGTTGGTTTCCTAAGTACCTAAAGTATGTATGGGTGCTCAGAAATATTTGCCCAATAAAAGAAGTGACTGAAAGCGTTTTGAATAATTGCATGATGTCTCTAATCTTAGGGTCATTTGTAAGCATTTCAATCTGATAAGCATCAATTTGCTACCCCAAAACTTATATTATACAGATTTGTTGCAAAGACTTTATAACTTTAACAGCCTTCAAAGCAGTTTCCTGGATGTTGAGATATATCTGCGATTCTGAGAGGAATTTGATTGAAACATCTTCAAATTTATTTCTTGTTATTCACTATTCAAATCATGTGACAGTGCTTTCGACTTTTGGCCTTTTTGTAATCCATAAAGATTATTTATTATGTGGGGCAGAAAGTTATAATTAAATTAATAATAATAGTTTAGGTTTTTCTTTTTTAAAACACTATATATTAGTAGGAAATTACTATGTATTTGCCTTGGTTTTTAAAATGGAGAATTAATACCATATCTATTTTTATTTTAGTAAAATACTCAATATGGCTGATATGTATGGACTAGAAGGATTAAAAGAAGTAGCAATCTATATTTTAAGAAGAGATTACTGTAATTTCTTTCAGAAGGTAATTATTGAGTTTCAGAAATCTTTACCCAGTACTTATGCCTTAAAGTCAGACATTATTACCTACTAGATTTTTAACTCTGACAGTGAAGTGTTTACAGCTTAAAAATATTAAGTTAACTTAATGGGAACTTTAGTTGACAAATAACTCATGTGCTATACTTAAAACAAAACAAAACACAGACATTAAGATCATTTTAAATTAAATAAAATTGAGGTGGGTTTATTGAAAGGATACATGAGTATCCTATACAATTCAGAGATGGAGAAGTGTACATCTGGGACTCAGGGTTTGGAAATAAAAGAAAGGAAATCAGGAACCCAGGTTCCCTTCT
Source organism: Myotis lucifugus (assembly GCF_000147115.1). Classification (NCBI taxonomy): domain Eukaryota; kingdom Metazoa; phylum Chordata; class Mammalia; order Chiroptera; family Vespertilionidae; genus Myotis; species Myotis lucifugus. Next base: position 2,756,811 of record NW_005871158.1, read on the forward strand.
ACATTTACCAAGGTACATTTATCACAGTGCTTCCCTGGTTCTTTTCCCTGAAATTATACTCCTTTTTTCTAACACTTCTCTTTATAGCATGTACTTGGGGTGGAATATATTTCTCTTCTAAAACACCGACTTCTAAATTTTAGTTTATGTAAATATAAATTTATTGTCTAAAAAAAGATCCTATACTGTGTATTTGTACAGATTCCATTTTGTACATTGTTTTTATTTTTATTTTTTTATATATATTTTTATTGATTTCAGACAGGAAGGCAAAGGGAGAGAGAAAAAGAAACATCAATGATGAGAGAGAATCATTGATCAGCTGCCTCCTGCATGCCCCACACTGGGAACCAAGCCCACAACCCAGGCATGTGCCCTCACCAGGAATTGAACCGTGATCTCCTGGTTTATAGGTCAACACTCAACCACTGAGCCACACTGGCCAGGCTGTACATTGTTTTTATATTCTTCATTGTTTTAATTTACTCTGTGATTATAGGTTATTTTTTATATTCTTATTTATGTTTTTCTGTATTTTTTAAATTTTGTACAATGGTATGTATTACTTTTATAATCAACAAAAAACAAATCTTAGAAGAATTGTTTATATCAATATTCCCCTCTTATTGGATACTTGAGGCAACAATATACATTGTATGAATTGTAATTTGGTAATTTTAATAATTTCAATAATTAAATTTAGATTTTTGTGTTGGGTAGGACTTTTCCTAGCTCTCTATATGTTGTAGCTAAGGAAGCACCCCATGTACTAAAACAGAGCTATGAACAGATGGGTCTTGTACCACCACCACTATCACAGTCTCAGGGTTTACTGAGGAACAGTTAAATTCAGCTACCTCTACTCGACTCTTTATTCCAGCCTCTATAAGTAAGGGAACTAGCAGGATGGCAGTCTGTGGTGACCTCAGCTTTGTAGAAAGTGAAGAATTCTGGTGAAAGATTTTCCTTCCCTTTCATCTGCTTCCTCCATCTTCCCAACCAAATGAAAGTTAGGAGGGAGATCCAAGCATATCCCAAATAAAGACTAAAGATGTCTTCGCATCCCCCAGAGGGATGTCTACCATAACTATAAAACCAGCCCACTCTGGAGCTTCCATTAAAGAAAAAAAGAAAGTGGTAAGAGATTTTTGGGGAGAGCCTGGAATATGCCTCAGAAACCAGTGAGAGTATACTTGAATGTGGATATTTCTAAAAGGAGGAGGAGGCTTGCTGGAGAAGCCAGTACTGACCTGGTGATTAGGGACAATAGTTATTATCATAAATAGAAAAAAGTATGGGGAGTTCACTCGACATCTGATATCCTGCTGGTGAGTGAATTGTACCTGGTCATCTAATTTTCTGGATGTCCTCTCCTTTTATTGCTATTCTAACATCAGACAAAGTAAAAGATGCTCTTTTAATATTAAATATTCATTGGTTCTTTTAATTACAAACTGAATAAACATGATTTTGGGGAATAAAGCTTCTGGAGTCACAAAGATTCAGTAGTGAAGTTTTGAATGAAAAGGACCTTAGTGGTTCATGAAGATTAGAGGATACAGGGCCTGGTGACACTGTGTCCCACCTGGGACTCACTGTGCATCATGAACCACTAGCAGGGGTCCTCAAACTTTTTAAACAGGGGGCCAGTTCACTGTCCCTCAGACCGTTGGAGGGCCAGACTATAGTTTAAAAAAAAAAACTATGAACAAATTCCTGTGCACACTGCACATATCTTATTTTGAAGTAAAAAAACAAATCGGGAACAAATACAATATTTGTATTTGCATGTGGCCCGCGGGCCGTAGTTTGAGGACCCCTGCGAGGAATCTCTATCCACTGAGAGACTCGGGTGAAGTTTAGTCTGCCCCTAAAAGAGCCGCCAAATCAGACTAGGCCACCAATACACCAACATCTGAATTAGAGCAAAGTCAAGGACATCTCCCTACTACCATGTTGGTCTCTGGTTAGTTACTTAAGGTGACCATAGCTGCCCATAGCCCTCTTCCACAGGTGTTAGACCTAGACTCTGGAGGTGCAGGGCGACTGCCCTATTCCATACGTTCTACTATCAATATAGTCAGTGATTTAAGTCAGATACGAGATAGGTGTTTAACAGTAGTATACTGAATTTCAATACCAAAAGTAACCACAAACTACTGAAATTTGCCTATAAGGGGGATTTCGACACAGCATGGTTGACAGCGCTAGGTGGGAAAAAGAAGTTTTATGTTAGTATCTTCTCTGAGCTGAGAATCCTTAATAGACCAATTGCATCTAACATTTACAAAATAATCTCTTTTATGGATAGTCTTATGGGTTGTATGCAGCTTCTTATATTTTACTTTCAATAATGCCCTCAACTTTAAAAAACAATAGGCATAATATTTGATGCCATCAAAATAACAGAAAAGGAAATTTAAAAAATTATTAATATGGTATTTTGTTGAAAACTTTTTTACTTTATTTTATGTATTTTCATATAGTCTGTATTGCTGTGGTAACATATTTCTCTTTTCATTGACCTGATCTTTAAATTATTTGCTTTATATATTTTGATAATATATATTTGTGTGAACATATCTTTAAATATATAATTTTAACTTCTAGATCTCAGTTATGCAGTTTCTTGGCAGTGACTTAAATATAGTAAGCCTTTAATAACACTCTCCATAGTAATACAAATTTAGGTATAATACGGTGGGTAACTGACCCTGGAACTCCTGGCAGGCTGACTTCCGTCATTTCATTAACTTTATAGTCTTGCCTTTTACATGACTTTGGGACTTTATTTAGAGTAGTGGTTCTCAACCTTCCTAATGCCACAACCGTTTAATACAATTCTTCATGTTGTGGTGACCCCCGACCATAAAATTATTTTCGTTGCTACTTCATAACTGTAATTTTGCTACTGTTATGAATCATAATGTAAATATCTGATATGCTATATGTGTTTTCCGATGGTCGCGACCCACATGTTGAGAACCGCTGACTTACAGGCTTATAGTGGGATTTATATATTTTTTGCCACTGTTTTAAATTTTTTAGGTAATGATTTAAATATATGTCTTTCCACATTCTACAAGTAGGGTTTGAAAATAACTAAATGTGAGTCATCCTATTTTTACAAAAACACTTGGGAATCAGCATTTCCATATAAGTAAAATTCTCAGAAAGCTAAAGTTAATACGTTAAGCCAGGAATCAGTAAACTTTTTCTGTAAAAGCCAGATAGTAAATATTCTAGGCTTTGTAGGCCATGTGGTCTCTATCACAACTACTCAGTTCTGCTGTTGTAGAGCAAAAGCAGCTAGAGACAGTATATAAATGAAACAGAATAGCAGTGTTCCAATAACACTTCATTCACAAAAACAGTGGTAGGCTAGATTTGGCCCACAAGCTATAGTTTGCCAGTTTTCGCTTTAAGCAGTAAATGGTTTTTATTTTAATAATTTTATGGAAATTATTCTTGTTATATATCAATTAGTGTACTTTGTTGTAGAGGGCTAGTCATCTATATATATAAAAGCCTAAGCGACCGGCTGACTGTCTGGTAGTTATAATGCACAGTGACCACCAGGAGGAAGACACTCAACGCACAGGCATGGAAACATGGAACAGACTGATGAATCTCAAAGGAGAGGGGGGAGGGGGAAGGGCGGGAAGAGATTAACCAAAGATCTTATATGCATACTAGAGGCCCGGTGCACAGATTCATGCACCGGTGGGGTCCCTTGGCCTGGCCTGCGGGGATCGGGATGAAACCAGCTCTCTGACATTCCCCAAGGGGCCCCGGATTGTGAGAGGGCACAGGCCAGGCCAAGGGACCCCACCAGTGCACTGGGCCTCTAGTTCCTAAATAAAATTATGCTGTTAGACTTTTTTTTTTTTTTTTTTTTCATTTTATGTGCCTCAGGCATGAAACAGCTCTGGCCACCGACACAGGCATCAAGCTAGGATGAACTAAGGACTGTACATCTGCTTTGCCCCTGACTGATATAAGAGCAACACCACCAATCAGGTGTCTCCTTGCCCATTGCCAGGGGGTTTAGGCTGTTAGACTTTTTAACTCTTGTGTTTGCTTTTATAGTTTTTCAGACTTCTGGGAACTTTTAGGTTGTCAAATATGTCTGTACCAGTAGTCTGTCCCCTCATTCTAGTTTAATACTCTCACCTAAAGTGGGTCAGAAAATCAACTTATTTAACTTGATAGAATTATTACTTTAAAATCAATATATTAAGTCATTTTGATTTTAGGACAACTTAGAGTACCTCCAAGTTATCCAAGGGGAACAACGCAATTGTTAATATGCAAAGCAGAATATTTATATTAAATTTATTAAACACTAATATAACACTTTAAAGAAACGGATATTAGACAATCAAATTAATAGCAATTCATGATTTAAGAGGTTGGAAATCACTGACCTTATTAGGACTATGATGGAGGCATTTCTGAAGAAACTTTTACTCTGAAAGTAGGGTATCTCCAGAAGTACACATTTAAAGACTATATATACAAATTGGCTAATTGCTGGTCTTTATTGTCTAAACCCTAAATCACAATTAATTACTTTGTACAAAGAAAAGTTGAACTTTGTTTACCCTAATGGGCAATAAATGTGCTTAGGAACATAGTCCAAAAAAACTGAAAATATGTGACATGGGCAGCATGTAGCACAGAGGCTTAATGCCAAGAGCAGTGAGTTGTTTTCATTTGTATCTACATTTTATTTATTTGTTATTTTAGCTCATTACTTCTGGTATATGTGCTTTTAAAATATAGCCTATATAATAAAAGGTTAATATGCAAATCGACCATATAGTGGAACGACCGGTCACTATAACATGCACTGACCACCGGGGAGCAGATGCTCAATGCAGGAGCTGCCCCCTGGTGGTCAGTGCGCTCCCACAGGGGGAATGCCGCTCAGCCAGAAGCCGGGCTCATGGCTGGTGAGCGCAGCAGCGGTGGCGGGAGCCTCTCCCACCTCTCCCGCCTCTGTGGCAGCACTAAGGCTGTCCAACTGACAGCTTAGGCCCACTCCCCGGAGGTTTCCTGGATTGCAAGAGGGTGCAGGCTGGGCTGAGGGACACCCTCTTCTCCCCCCCCCCCCCCGAGGGCACGAATTTCATGCACCGGGCCTCTAGTGTTATATAATTATGATGTAATTACATTCTATCATTTTATCTGAGGTCAGTGTAGGACCTTCCATTGCACATGTACTTAAAAGTTATATTTGTATTTTAGGAAACAGATTAGATCAAATAATCATATTGCAATGTAATGTGCTAGAAATTATTATGCCACTTTTACTTTAAAAAATTTAAGCTAAATGGAATTAGAATAGAAATTGTGTGCATTCTGGCAGCTAAAAGAACTCAAATGCTGTTCTATAAAACTAGAAGTTATTAGTAATACTTCCTTTTAAAAGAATAACAGATTTTTAAATTACACATATTTATTCTGCAACTTGGGTACATATATCAGATCATCTATATGAATCAAATACTTTTAGCTTCTGTAAGTTGAAAAAGAACAAAATAGTGCTTTCTATCAATTTCAGCCCGTCCTCAGAAGCTTGGCATCTATACTGGAATGCCTGATTATCGCTCATTCAGTTGGAGTGGAAAGTCTTTTTGCTGACTGCATGAAGTAAGTGATCTGAAGTAATGCTGTTACTATTAATTGAGGGATTCTGTTCTTTCATTCTCCTAATTTTCTGGGAAAATTTTAGACTTGGCTGGTTTTCTTGGATGCAGTATATGTAACTTAATGCTTACCTAATTGTAACAATTGAAAAGACATATTGATTTAGTTATTACTCAAGGTGCTTGGGATCAATTTTATGTTAGCCCAACCATTATTACTTATGTTAAAATCCATGCATATTAACCCAAAGTGGATTTAAAATATATGTTTACCAAAAAGAGCATAGTTAAGTCCACTGTTTAGCTCACAAAAATAACTGTAAAGGTTAGTCAAAACATATATATGTACAAATTGAAAACACAAATATTGTTGAATATTATAATGAAAAATATTTTTATTTCTCTAACTTGGGATTCTTTTATTTATAACAGGTGGATTGTAAAGCATTTTGCAAGGTTTTGGTCTGAGAGAAACTTTGCAAATGTACCTCCTGAGATTCAGAAACATTGTCTTAACATGTTGATTCAGTCCTTAGTAAGTATAACCTGAATACTCTTGTTTGTATTTCACTTCAAGAGGTTTATTCAGTTGTTTATAAATAATTTCAATATTTCAATTATAAAGGTAAAGCTGTATTCCAGATAACCCAGAACCAGTTCTGAAAACCTATCCTTAGGAGTCTCTTCCTATGTGCCAAATTCATTAGGCAAGGTTCAGTCAGAGAAGCAGGAAGGTATGTATTGGTTTATGAACAAAAGGTACTCGGTACCAGGGATGGAAGTCATCATTGGTTCAACAGCATGGACTTTCACTCACTAAGGTGGATTTGAATATAACACTGAAATTTCTCTATGGCAACATTCCCCAAGAGGACCAGCTATCTACCTGGTGGCAGGTTAATTACATTGGACTACTTCATGGAAAAGGCATGTGTTCTCAGTGGAATAGACATTTGCTCTGGATATGAATTTGCCTTCATTGCTCCTCGTGTTTCTGACAAAGCCACTATCCATGGACTTACAGAGTGCCTTTTCCACTATCATGGTATTTCACACAGCATCACTTCTTACTAAGGAAGTCCACAGCAAATGATGTATAGCAATGGGCCCATGCTCACAATTTCACTTTTATCGCGTTTCCTATCCTGTTTCCTATCATCCTGAAGCAGCTGGCTCGATAAAATGGAAAAATTGTCTTTTTTTTTTTTTTTAAATCCTCACCAAGGATATTTTTCCATTGATTTTTAGAGAGATTGGGAAAGACAGAAAATCGATGTGAGAGAAACACATCGATTGGTTGCCTACTGCACGAGCCCCAACGAGGGCCTAGGCTGGGGAGGAGCCTGCAACCAAGGTATGTGTCCTGGACTGGAATCAAACCTGGGACCCTTTGGTCCTCAGGCCGACGCTCTATCCACTGCGCCAAACCAGCTAGGGCTGGAATGGCCTCTTGAAGACTCACTTTCAGCGCCAGCAAGGTAGCAATGCCTTCTGGGGTTGGGATAGTGCCCTTCTGGAGACTGTATATGCTCTAAATTAATTTTTTATTTATGGTGCTATTTCTCTTATAACTTGGATTCATGGATCCAGAAACTAGGAAGGGAGAATGGCTCCACATACAATTATTCCTAGTGATCCAAGCAGAACTATAGCTTCCTACCTCTATAACTTTAGTTTCTGCTGATCCTAGAGGTCTTAGTTCCAAAGAGAAAAATGCTTCCATCTAGAAACACTACAATGATTCTACTAAACCAGTGGTCGGCAAATTCATTAGTCAACAGAGCCAAATATCAACAGCATGAGAGCCAAATTTTTTAAACTTAAGCTATATAGGTATGTACATTGTTATTAACTTAATTAGGGTACTCCTAAGGCTTAGGAAGAGCCACACTCAAGGGGCCAAAGAGCCGCATGTGGCTCGCGAGCCGCAGTTTGCCGACCACGGTACTAAACTAAAAGTTGAGACTGCCTCCTTCTGGTTACTTTGTAAACCAACAGGCAAAGAAGGGGAATTATTGGTAGATTGAATCTGACTATGGGGGAGATTGAGTTGGTAACAACGTGGGTAATGAGGAGTACACTTGGAATACTGTGCTCCCATGTCCTATGATTAAAATCAATGGAAAACTAACAATCAAATTTAGACAGCACTGATAATGGCCCAGATTCTTCAGGAATTAAAGTTTGGGCCACCCTCCTGGATAAAGAATTACAAATAGCAGAGGTACTTGCTGAGAACAAAAGGGAATATGCAGTGTAGTGGGGAAAGGTAGATATAAATGCCAGCTATGAGCAAATGAACAGTTATAGAAATGAGCACTATAATAGTTATGATATAAACATGATTCATTTCCCTTTTTATATGAATGTTTATATACACTGAGTGGCCAGATTATTATGACCTCCTGACGTTTGTAGGCAAATTAGCTATAATTTTGCACTGAAGTTGCTAGAGGGCCAGACCATTATAAATAGGGGAGCAGGTTGTTTAATACGACAGTAAAAGTGATTTTTTTCTGAAGATATGGGTAAACAACACGATTTAACAGCCTTGGAACGTGGGAGATAGATATATATATATATATCTCCAAGTATTTTTTACAGTCTTATTACCCTACCATCTAATATAAGACAATGTTAATATTAGTTAACTTTATATCTCTGTATTTAAGTTACTGACTCAAAGGGAAGTGTGAGTCAGTTTGAAGAACAGTGAACGTTATCCAAAGACAATACAAGAGAATTTTTATCCTCTTTTAAGGAAAGGGTTAGCCTATTTGTTGTATAGGAGATAGTTATGTTAGGCAGAAGCATAACTTTGTTATCCCTATTTGGGAATTAAATATGGTTTAAAGAGACGTGTATGGGTGCCAGGTTGACAAGGTACCTTGTCTGGGAAGCATGAATGAACCATGCTTCCCAGAATTTCCTTCTTTGTATATTTCTAGAGTGGCCACAAGAGAATTTGGCATGAGATTTGTAAGGTAGATGTGAAGCAGCAGTAGCCTTTTTTTTACACCAGGAAGATTGGAGCAGGCACTTTTAGCTTGTACATTTTGGTTGTTTGCTGGCTTACCTTGTTGGCGAGGAACAGCAGCCAGGCCTGCAACTGCTTCACCTTGCCCTGTATCCTCTTTTGGGTTCTCTTCTCCTGAGCCATGGATGTGTTTACCTCCTTGATGAAGGGTGCCAACATCTCCTGAAGGACACCCATTTCATCCAGGTTGGAGTCAGTGAGAGCTGAAATGAGTCCATCCTTGTGGATTACAACTTGTGCTCTTGGATATCAGTTTGTCCTTGATCTTCACTTTATGTCCATCTTCCCTTCTCGACTGCCTTCCCTGTGGACTTCAAACTACCACATCATCTACAAAGATTGTCTAACCATCTTCCACAATTGTATAGGTTGAGACCTTATAACAAATTCCTTCATGTCTATAAATGCCACCACCACCATTACCACTACCAATATCACTACTATTACTACGAAGAGAAGGAGGAACAGGAGGCAGAGAAGGAGAAGTGGTAGTAGTAACAGTAGTAGTATTTGGTAGGTTTTTAGACCTTTACAGTTCAAAAACTACTTTTTGTTTTATTGAAATTTTGTATAAAACAGGTACTATTATCTCCATTTCACATACAAGAAAGGAGAATCAGAGAGGTAAGTGCTTTTATTCAAGTTCACAGTGCCAGTAAATTACAAAGCTAGGTTTTAAAACCAATTGCTGCCATTCTCTCATTGTGGGCAAAGACTTTATTCTTAGAAAAGTATGGGCCTTTAAGTAGATCAGTGGAACAGAATAAAGAGTCTAGAAATAAAGCCATGCCTTTATGGTCAATTAATATTTGATAAGGGAGGCAAAAACAATTGGGTAAAGATAGTCCTTCAATAAATAGTGTTGGGAAAATTGGGCAGATATGTACCAAAAAAATGAAACTAGACCACCTTCTTACACCATACACAAGACTAAATTCAAAATGGAATAAAGACTTAAATGTAAGACTCGAAATCATAAAAATCCTAGAAGAAAACATAGGCAGTAAGATCTTGGACATGTCTCAAGCTACTGTATTTTTCCGTGTATAAGATGCCCTCATGTATAAGACACCCCTCACTTTTCCAACCCAAAATTAAGAAATCAATATTTTAAACATTTTGCTGGTTTTCCTATTAAGACCTTCTATTTTGGCATCTTAAGGAGTTGTTCTTTCTGTTTTCTCCACTGTCTGATCATACACTCAGTGGGAAGAGGTTCAAATTGTCTCTCTGCAGCTCTTTTTTCATGCTCTTTTGCATAGCTGATTGCATTTACTTTGAATTTTACAGAGTAAGACAGTCTCTTACTGGTATTTATCTTTTTAATTTTTGACATCTTTATGGGCCCAGAACGCTCCAGTCCCTGTTGCTTCTGCGCACTTTCCACCTCCACCTCCAATAGCAATAAGGCTCGTGATTAGAGGAAGCCTGTTTGACAAGGTCTGGGCAGCTATGCGCCCGCGCGGGCCCCTCCTCGGCTGACTTCCGTGTATCAGATGCCCTCAATTTTCAGTCTAACGATTTTAGAAAAAAATAACATCTTATACACGAAAAAATACGGCATATTTTTTCTGATATATCTCCTAGAGCAAGGGAAACAAAAGAAAAAAATAAACAAATGGGACTACATCAAACTAGAAGGTTTTTGCATGGCAAAGGAAACTATTGGCAAAATGAAAAGACAATCCACTGAATGGGAGAATATATTTGCCAATGATACATCTAATAAGGGGGTAATATCCAAAATTCATAAAGAACTTATATAACTCACCACCAGTAAAATATATATTTAGCTTTTGATAAAAATAGGATATTTTTTTATTATTTTCCAATTAAAATTTAAAGTATGTTATCCAAAAATATTAAAGAAAGCAAACCGCCTTCTTAAGTCTCCTTTCATTCTAATTGAGTTCCACCACATGTACCATGGCATCACTTTAGTCTATCAGCTAGAAAACATACCCTTCCATTGGCTTTCCCTCCTTCGCTGTTTCTCTCTCCCAGTGCCTCAGATCCTCTTGGAATCACTTTTCAAAATAAACCATGTCTTAGACCCAGTCTAAGACTAGTAGTATTGGCCCAACAATTCTATTCCTAGGAATTTATCCTATAGATTTATTTACATACTAGAGGCCCAGTGCATGAAAATTCACACACTGGAGCGGGGGGGGGGGGGCGCGGGGAGGGTCCCTCAGCCTGGCCTGCCCCCTCTCACAGTCTGAGAGCCCCCAGGGTCGGGAGGCAACCCAGCCATCAGGGGAAGGCGACACCCCCATCACACCTCTGCTGCTGCCACTGCCAGCAGCACAAGCCTCAGGCGGCCCTGGGGGGCTGAGGGGAGCAGTGGGTGCCGCCATCTTTGAGGGTGGGGCAGTCAATTAGCATATTCCCTCCTTATTGGCTGTGGGTGCCGCCATCTTTGAGGGTGGGGCAGTCAATCAGTATATTCCCTCCTTATTGGCTGTGGGCGCCACCATCTTTGCAATGGCGTGAGGGCAATTAGCATATTCCCTCTTTATTAGGATGTGTGAAATAATGTTATCTACAACATTATTACAACAATAGCAAAAAAATTGTTAATGTAAATGTCCATAAGAGGACTGGTTGAATGACTTACAATATATCCATATTATGGATTGTTACATAGTTGTTAAAACAATAACAAGGTTCTTTACATTCTGATAACATAAATATTCCAGATGTATGCTAAGTGTAAAAGGGAAGGTACAGCATACTGTGCATATTAATGCCTCCATTTGAGGAAAATAAGGGGAAAATTACATATATTTGTGTTTATATGTACTAGTACATAACTCTGGAAAGATACAGAAAATAAATAATTGATTGGGACAAGGGAAAATGGGTGGCTTGGGGCAGGAAGAAGAGGGTCACTTTTCTTGGTAATACCCTTTATATTTTTTTGAAGTTTGAATCATGTGTTCTGTTAACTATTGAATTAAAATTGTATGTGTTTGGTCTAAAAGTGTATTACATTTTCTTTTTGAGCCTCAGGCTATTCTGACATTTAATGTTATCGTGGATTCAGATCAATGTGGAATAAAACCACATAACACTTATTTTAGTTTTTAAGTAGATTGCAAGTTAAATCGTGATAACTATACTCTATATCTGTATTTTGAAAAAGATATTGCTGTCAGAGCAGATAACATATGTATGTAGTAAACATTTTGTAGATACCTGCCAAGTTTATTTGAATACCCTACACTTGGCACTACTACCAGAAAAAATCCCTATAGTACAGCAAATTGGGCTTATTGCCTAAAACTCTTAGTAATTGCAGTTACTTTAGGGAGTCACCAGATGAGAAAAGGATGATGGTGCTAAAATAATTTTTAAAAGACTTGAATTACAGCAAAGTATGGTTTCTTTTTACTCTAATAAATAAAGCAAGGGAAGTATATAATGTTTTAAAATAATTCTTGAGCCCTAGCCAGTTTAGCTCAGTGGATAGAGCGTCAGCCTGCAGACCAAAGAGTCCCAGGTTCAATTCTGGTCAAGGGCACATACTTTGGTTGCAGGCTCCTCCCCAGCCCAGGCCCTGGTCAGAGCTCATGCAGGAGGCAACCAATCGATGTGTTTCTCTCACATCGATGTTTCTGTCTTTCCCTCTCTCTCCACTCCCTCAAAAAAATCAATGGAAAGATATCCTCGGGTGAGGATTAACAAAACAAAACAAAAAAATTAAATAGCCCCCACCATGATGCTATACACCTAAAAAGCAAAAAAAATCTTGATAAATGGGTGAACATTTTAAATCTTGATGTTCAATAATTAAACTTAATTCAGCTTAGGAATTCGCTTATAGATTCTAAGTCTGATAATGCTAAGAGATCAACAAATATTTGAGTGTCTACTATGATCCATTTCTTTGTTTTCTTGTTGTTTTTTTGTTTTTGTTTTTTTTTATGATCCATTTCTATACTAGGCTTTGGGGATATAATGATGAGCCAAAAACAGATATGGTTTTACACCTAATAAACATACAGCCTAATGGAGACAGATATTAATCAAATAGTTATGTTAATTATTGAATACTAGAGGCCCAGTGCACAAAATTCGTGCACTCGTGGGGAGGGGGGGGTGATCCCTCAGCCTGGTCTGTGCCCTCTCACAGTCTGGGAGCCCTCAGGCCCACGGGGAGCGGGCCTAAGCTGTCCTTAGCACTGCTGTGGAGGTGGGAGAGGCTCCTGCCACCACTGCTGCGCTCGCCAGCTATGAGCCCAGCTCAGGGCTTCTGGCTGAGCGGTGCTTTCCCTGTGGGAGTGCACTGACCACCAGGGAGCAACTCCTGCGTTGAGCATGTGCCCCTGATGGTCAGTGTGCGTCATAGTGACTGGTTGTTCTGCCATTCAGTCATTTTTCATATTAGCCTTTTATTATATAGGATAGGATTGCAAATGAATGAGGTGATTTAAAGAAAAGGGACAGATTCTTTGATGGCACGTATAAAGGGAATCTGATGTAGGTCAGGAACCTACATCAGGGAAGAAATAGTGTTTGAGTTCAGATCTGAAAGCTACAGCGGGTATGCAAAGTTTATCTCATGCAGCCTACGTTAAGGATTTCATGCTGTCATTTCTAGATTTATTAGTTATCTATTGCTGTGTAACAAACCACCACAAAACTAAGTGATTTAAAACTACAGTTCATTATTTCTTACAATTCTGTGGGTTGACTGGGTGATTCTTTAGTTGATCTTGCCTGAGCTCTGTTCTGCACTGCTTTCAGCTGATAGCTAAGTTGGAGGCTGGGCCTCCTGTTCCATGTGGTCTTTCTTACCAGGCTTCTATATGGTCTTATGGTCCCAGAATTCCAAGATGGTAAAGACAACTGCAAGGCTTCTTGAGGCCTAGGCTCTGGAACTTGCACAACACCACTATTTGTGTGAGCAAGTGAAAAGGCCAGTCTCAATACAAGGGATGAGGAAATAGATTTTACCTCTTGATGGATGGAGCTATTAAAAAATTATGGCTATGTTTTTCAATCTACTACAGTCTATCAGATATTTCAATAATAGTTATTACCAAGCATTGTTTTAAGAACTAGAAATCAGCCTGGACAGTGTGGCTCAGTGGTTGAGTGTCAACCCATTAACCAAGAGGTCACCAGTTCAATTTCCAGTCAGGGCACATGCCCGGTTTGGGATTCAATCCCAAGTACGGGGCATGCAGGAGGCAGCTGATCGATGATGTTTCATTCTCATTGATGTTGCTATCTATCCCTCTCTCTTCCCCTCTCTCTAAAAATAAAAATAAAATAAAAAACATTTTTTAAAGAACTAGAAATCAAACATAAATAAGATGTAATTTATAAGTTGTTTTTTCTTTTTCGTGGAGCCCATGGTATTTGTATATTGTCATTCCATTTTCCATAGAGATTAGTTTTTGTGAACATTTTTCCTATGGTATAAAAAATGAATCATCAGTAAATGAATAAAACATAAAAAGAGGGGTCTTACCTCATTAGAGAAGAGGAAAAAAATCACTGGGGATTATAAGTAATTTTTAGTCATTCTAAATTTGTAATAAAGAACATGTATTTTATAGTAATAAAAGAATTAAGGCTATGCTGGTGTAGCTATGCAATTATGAATGATACCTATAAAGACAAAAAATTAATTCGGTAGTGAAAATCTCAGGAAAGGTAAGTTTTTCTTTGTAGTTATAACTTGTTTTCAGGTTTGTTTTAGCTTCTTTAAAAGGTGATTTCTTCCAAGCTCAGTTTGCCCTTTGGGGTAATTTTGAATGAATGAATAAATATTACATGTAAAACTAATGATAAAGGTATTAGCTACCTGAAATTTTGGGGGGTTTTTTTGCCAGAAGCATTACAAGAAAACAAAAGTATTTTTATTTGCTTAGAAAATGATTTTATGAGCAGTAATCTAACTTTTTTTCCAATATTTTTCAAATTATAAGAATGATAAGAACGCTGCTTTTCTTCTGATGGAAAGTGACAGGCTAATCATCAGTTTGCCCAGAGTGAAGTGGACAGAAGCAGCACTGACTATGGCATCTCAGCTACAGGAAGAATGCATTGCATTTATTGTAGAAAACTTCTCCAAGATCATTCAGAGTGAAAATTTTGCACTTCTCTTACAGGTACTCTGTCTAAAATTATATCCTATATTTAGTTCCATCTTTGTGTTCAGATTATAATTACGCAACAGTTTTTAAATGCAGGTTGTCATTGATTAAATTAGTATGGCTTAAATAAATTCCATAGCAGATGGCAGGTTTGCGTAGGATTTGGAGCAGTGATGGACAGGATTTTTGGCTCACAAGATAATGAAGGCAGGAAGGGACAGGTTTGTGTACCCTGGCAAAGCCCAATGTAATGCTAGCCAACTCTAACCCTCTATCAGCATAAGCCATGTTTTAGAAACTAAAGTCACAATGATATTGTTTTGGTCACTAATACAATTATGGTCCATGCAAAATTCTTTGTTTTCTTGGGGACCCACTTTCTCTAAATGTAGTCATTGAATAAAGAACTTCTTTTACTTTTTTCTAAACTCTGTTTTTAGGATGATTTTGGCTTTTAAGATAAGTGTGTGTATGCGTGAAGGTATTTTTAACAACGGAAAGGGATTATAATAATAGTTGTTATTATAATAATAATTACATTATTTTAACAGAGGAAGTAAGATTTCTGATTGATTTCGAACAGCCAGTTTTGATTAATGGCATGTTGTAATGCCAGACTCTCACATTTCTTACACATTTTACATGTATTCCTATTAAATATCAATTTCTATGTTTCATAGTCACAAGCAATGAGCAGCACAGCTGATTTGTTGGACAAAATTTTAAAAGCAGTCGAAGAAAACATTACCACTGAGAATAGTTGCTCTCTTCTTATGGCTCTGGACAAGTTACTGAACTCGGACAGTATAAAAGAAATGGTATTGAATGTAATAATAACGTTCATTAACATGGTTTAACATTTAAACTGTTTTAAGATTTTTAAAAAATATGCCCATTTTAAATGTTGCTTGGTTGAAACTAGGTAATGGATACCTGGGGATTGGTTATAGTCTACTTTGGTGTATATTTGGTATTATCTTACAGTACAAAAATATTTTCATTTTTATTTTCCTCCAAATGGACATATTATAAAAGTTTGGAATTTGGCAATTTTACTGGCTAGTTCTAGACATAGTGTGGTATTTAATAATATTAATTGATATAGCATAACTTTAGTATTTCTCTCTGGTCACTACTTTAAAATTCCTAAATATAAAACAGAATTTAAAATAATTTTTTAGAAATTTTAATCATCAAGTATCTTTTATTTTTATAGTATATTCATAATGCATTTTTGTCTTAAAACAATCATATTAAAATAGTATTGACTGGGAAAAAGCAAAATTAAAATATTACTTATTTTTAAATGCAGTTAATAATAATTACTAAGCTAATTGCTAATTATTGACATTTTATATTTAACAAGAGTGATAAAAAATTTTTCATCATATTTTTACTACTGCATAGAGTATTTGACCTTGTAATGTCATAGTGGATTTGAAAAGGCTGAGGAAGGTATTCATGTAAAGGCCATTGGTGGTTTAAAATAATGTTTAGTTGAAAGGATAAGGTTTAGCTTCATGTTCACTGTAAAATTCTGTTGTGAAGAGTAAGCCTTCATAAAGAACATGTACCCGACGATCTTGAAAATCTAAGTGATGACATCATTGATCTACCTTAGGAATAAGTAGATTCGGAAAGGAATAATGACTGGTTGCTATGACAATGTGGCTCTCACCAGCTGCTGATTTGTTGCTTGAACGCAGGGTTTTACGTGCAAGATCCAGGCTGTGCGTGATAAGCTGTGGATCTTCCTGGTTCAGTCTTTCTATGCTGTTCGTCACACAGAAAGCTGGAAGCTGATGAGCACAGATGATCAACAGAAAATCCAAGCAGGTATATTAACCCTGAGATTTTTTATTCTTCATATTATAATCTTTGTGACAAAGGATATTTTGAGGGGATTCTAATAAGTGATAGAATTAATGTTTGTTTGTTTCTGTTCAATAATAGCTTGCTGATTAAAACTAGTGATAGTATGTTTAGGCAGTTTTAATAAATCATACTCTCATGCTATTCTTAGAAAATGAAACTCATTTCATACATATATGTGTGTATGTTTTATGTGTATGTGAATATATAAATTTTTTATCTTACTTTATATTAACAACAATGTTCCAGCCAAATTTGCTTAAAAGCATTCTTGTTTTACTTAAAGAGACTGATTAGAAGTGTAGGAAAATGTAAGCCATATAGAACAGATTATCAAACATCACACTTTCTCTTCCTTTTTAAATATATTTTCATAAGCTTTTCCATCTTTTGCATAAGATACCCTTTCCTGTCGTTTTTGCCTAGATTAGATGGGTTAATTTCACAATTGATTGGTTCAGTGATATGGTGTGTGCTATTGCGGAGTGTCCCTCAGGAGCCACACAGTGGTCTCTGACATTGAATAGATAACATTTGAAACATTAGTATTAAACAAAAGATGTATACAGCTCAGAATGTGTGTTTCAAAAATATTAAAATAAAATTTTGAGGGTATGGAACTAAAAATGGCTTCATGACTATTTTTGGGTTAAAGCAGGTGCCTTAGAAAATATATTGGCAGATTCAGCAAGTGTACTTTGAAACATTTTAAGGTAAGAAAGACTAGATACTGTATTTTATGAGGAAAACATTTTTTATTATAAAACATGGAAGCCATATGTGATATAATATATTCTTGATAGTACCTAGATATGTTAAATTCTTTAATGGTTTAATCAGAATGTGATTTGCTCTGTCTTGTGTTATGAGCATAATATAATAGTGTAGCTAGATGTGATCTCGGCAACAGTTTTCAAAGAAATTCAACAACAACAAAAACAAGCAAAATCATGGAACAAAAATCATGAGGTCTTCAGAAATTAGAAATTTATTCCTTGTTACTCTTTCTATACTGATTTTTAAATGACAATTTAATCTTTACTATGAAATCTGTATAATGTGAAGAAATAAGATCAGCATTCCCAGAGTAGGTGTCATTCAACTCTCTTCTGATTGGCAGTTAACTTTATTTTTCTCCAATTTAGAGGATTTCATACTTAAGTTGAGCCTCAATGTTCTTTATCGTAATTCTTTAAAATGTTAATTAAAATTACATGTAAATACATATATATGTATATACATACATACACACATATCTAAAACAAAATATTATTGGTAATCCAACTAATTGTCAAAAAAACTTTTCAATTGATTGCATTACAGTGTAAAAATGATGTTTTTTAAAATCTTAAATGTGCTGAATTATAATTATTCCTGACTTCTGGATAATTATTGTATTGTGAAACTCCAGAGAAAGGGGTGATTCTAGGTTGTCTTTCTTATAACATTTCTTTATTCTAGTTTGAGTTACTGACCTTTGGAAGAAATTATATAGAAATTTCTTCCTGTGTATTATTGTGCTAAGTAATTTGCTAACTATAAATCAGCTCTGATAATGCCATTTCTATGACCCTGCTTTGTCTTATAGCACAGATCCTATAGAATAGAGATAGCAGAAGACGCATGATAGAGTTACAGATAATTTGATGAATTTTCATCAGTTGTTTTAACAAAAAGAAAATAAATTTTGGAAAGTATATGTATTTCTTCAAAATATATTTTAGAGCCCCATAAGCTTCAAAAGGGAAAAATGCATTAGGTAAACTGTATGTGTAGCTCTTGTACCATTAATTCCTAGATACTTTCCTGATGTCATTCAAATTCTTATTAGAAGAACATAAACATGACTTCTCCAGTATCCCCATATAAACCTAATCAATAAAATGATTATTTTTGTGATTCTAAAAAGAACATGAGTTTGAGGATTTTTTTTTGTTTCATTTCAATAGAACCTTATCTTTTTCTCTTTCCTCTTTCCTCATGATATACGGGCAAAACAAGAAAATATTTGTAGTTAATTTCAATAGTATTTTTGTAATTTTTAGGATAAACATTTCTCATATTTAATAGTTCATAAAATACCACATTTGCCACAATCTGTAATTTTTTGAAATTTGGAATACTAAATGAAGCCAGTTATCTTAAAAATTTTACAGCTTAAAATAATTTTGGTTGCCCTAACCGGTTTGGCTCAGTGGATAGAGCGTCAGCTGCGGACTGAAGGGTCCCAGGTTCGATTCCAGTCAAGGGCATGTACCTTGGTTGCGGGCACATCCCCAGTAAGGGGCGTGCAAGGAGGCAGCTAATCGATGTTTCTCTCTCATCGATGTTTCTAACTCTCTATCCCTTTCCCTTCCTCTCTGTAAAAAATCAATAAAATATATTTTTAAAAAAATAATTTTGGTTTTTATAAAATGTATGAATCTTCTCTGTGAGATTTTGTATTATTTATTAATTTTAATAACAAAATTCATAGGGAACAAAAAACCAGATTCAAAATGTGATTTTAAAAATTTAGTATAATAGGGAATTGTCTTTGTGTACTAGGTTGGTTTCAGCTATTTTAAAATTATTTTCTATCAAGACAAACCCTTTTTCTGCTAGTATACTATTTTCCCTCTGATTTTATGTTAATAATAGTGCCTACTATAAAAATAAATTGATGTTTCTTTTTACAGCTGCATTTGACAAAGGTGATGATCGAAGACTTGGTAAAAAGCCTATATTCAGTAGCTCTCAGGTAAACTTTAAAAATTTTATAGGTCCAAATGAGAAAAGATACCCAATAATTTAAATTTTATTATTTTATTTCAAAATAATTTTTAAAAATATATTCTTTAATTAAAGCTATTCCTTAATGGAAATAATTTTGGGTCTTTTTTTAATCAAGTGAACATTTCATAAATTTTTTAATGATGTGAATTTTTATATCCAGCTGGCATAGAAAGTGTAATATTGTCTACCTTTTTTATTTCCTTGAAAACCTTTTTGGCAGCTAACATATTGGAGCTATTCCAGTAGATCAGAAATTGTCTAGAATTCTAGACCTAATTCATGTCTGTTTTTATAATTAACCTATTTCTTACAAAAGGAAATTTTGGTTGTCCCAGTTTTTTCTATACTAAGATTTTAATTCATGTAATAAATATGTGGTGTGAAAAAGGCAGTTAGTACCAAAAAGTTACTTAGTATACTCTAAAAATTACTTAGTATACTTATATGAGGTATCTAAAGTAGTCAAAATCTTAGAAACAGGAAGTAGAATGGTGGTTATTAGGGCCTGGGAGGACATAGAGTTTTAGTTTTGTAAGATGAAAAATTTCTATGGATCTTTTGCACAACAAGGAGCATATAGTTAACATGATTGTATTGCCTACTTAAAAATGGTTAAGATAGTACATTTTATGTTGTTTGTTTTTTACCACACACATAAATTACTTGGTGTATTCATTATAACATGAAATACTTTTTTCTTCTCCAAAAATGTTACTAGTATTAGCAATGGTTAGAGGTCCAAGCTAGCTAACTTACACATGGTTACTCAATAATATATTTGAAGTACGAAATTATACTAACCTAGTATTGTGCATTACAGTGACAGGGAGACATACATTGAGATTTCTAGTTTTGAATGCAAAGAGCATACTGCCTTTGCAGAGTGGGATAGGGAGTCTTTTCTTCCTCATCAGCCAGTAGATAAGAACTTATACAACTCTAAGCCACAACTGAGAGCTCTCCTGGCTTGAGGCAGAGGTCAAATTCCAAATGTCTTCTGTAAAAAACTGGGACACTGGAGTTTTTTGCCAGTAAACTTCCTAGGATTATTTCCCAAAGTGTGTTCCACAGAATACCAGCTCCCTCATGTTCTACCTACCAACATGTATCATCAACTAAGTTTGAGAATTGCTGCACAGCATAGCTCCTCTTAGAGACCAATGATGCATACTAGCACACAAAAGCTCTGAGAAACACTATAATAAAGAACACTGTTGAATTCAGTTTTATCCAAATTATCCCCAAGTTTTATAGTCATAGAACACCAGTAGACTCCCCTTCAGTCCTTTGTATAGTTACTAGAGGTCCGATGCATGAAATTCGTGCACGGGCGGGGGCGGGGGGGATACCCTCAGCCCAGCCTGCACCCTCTCCAATCCGGGATCCCTCTCACAATCCGGGACCGCTGGCTCCTAACTGCTCACCTGCCTGCCTGCCTGATCACCCCTGACTGCCCCCCCTGCTATCCTGATGACCCCTAACTGCCTCTGCCTGCCGGCCTGATCACCCCTAACTGCCCCCCCGGCCTGGTTGCCCCTTACTGCCCCCCTCTGCCAGCCTGGTTGCCCCAACTGTCCCCCCTACCGGCCTGGTTGCCCCACACAGCCTGCTGTTCAGTCGTTTGGTTGTCCCTCACTAACCCCCACCCCTGCCGGTCTGGTCGCCCCAGGCAGCCTGTTGGTCATTACTGTTACTGTGATGGCATCCTGGGCAATTTGCATATTCCTTTATTATTAGACAGATACTGAACATACTCAAGGAAATGCACCTTAGGACATTTTTTTCTGTGTACCCTGTTACCCCAGTGGATTTTTTAAGGTCCTAAGAATTAGCCTATCTGCCTTCCTTTCCCCTTTCCTATGAACTGTTATCAACCAGGCTTTTCCTCCTTCCTTGCCCTACAGCAAAATTGAACAGAGTCTGATTGTTCTTCCTTATCCCTCTGATTTTCAGGTTGAACAAGGGTTTATACTCTTAGCCACAAAGGAAAAAACAGATTAATATGTTTCCCTCAGAAAGGCAGTGATATTCCAAAATGGGTGCTGGACATAGAGAGTTTAAATCTTGACTTCACATTTACTATCTGTGTCATTTCTGAGTCCTAGTACGCTTATCTATAAAATGGGTTGATAAAACCTAGCAGGATTATTATGAAAATTAAGTCAAATAATTTATGTGCAGTTATCTGGTGTGTAGTAAGTGCTCAATAAGTGTGGAATGAATAAATGTGTCTTCCACATTTATAGACAGAAAAGTTTAAGAAGACTGCTAGTATCAAAATACTTAAGGGTAAACATATGATATCTGGGGTTGCTTCAAAATAAAACAGGGGTGCCCGACTGGCATGGCTCAGAACCAGGAGGTCACAATTCAATTCCCTATCAGCGCACATGCCTGGGTTGTGGGCTTGGTCCCCAGTGTGGGGTGTGCAGAAGGCAGCCAGCCGATCAATGAGTCTCTCTCATTGATGTTTCTCTCTCTCTCTCCTTCTTCCTTCCTCTCTGAAATAAATAAAAATATTAAAAAATAATAATAAGACAGGGGTAGTTATATATTAAACAAAATTGGCCCAGAGTTGATGATTGTTTAGGCTGGTTAATAGGTTCATGGGGATTCATGATACTGTTCTGTCTTCTTTTGCTGTTTAAATTTTTCTATATTAAAAAGTTAAAACAAGAAGGAATAGCACTAGAACCAAAAGGGTTGCCTAAGAGGATTGCTTTGTAGGGTTACCCTCTTTTTCTTTATTTTTGTCAGTAGCTCATGGTGACCATTTCAAGTTGGCCATTTGTATATGGGTAATATATGTAAACATTGCAGATGTAAGTCAGAGACTGCCTAGAAATGTGTATAAATTGAAACCCCAGCATGATGTACTGTGTTAATGTGAAATTTTTGAAAGGAGTGCAGTTACCCCATATACTATATAGATCTCACCCATAGCATGATGCTCTAAAATAGATTCAGTGACAGAATAAATTAAGTAGGATCAGTTTTAGGGGTGGGAAGAGGTCTACCTAGTTTTAGGTATTAACCCTTCTTGGTCCAACGTGGAGGCTGACTCGACAGACCAGGCACTAGGAGCAGGTCCAACATAGAGGCTGAGACACCACAAACCGGTTCAACATTCAATCCCGTCAATTAATTTGGACCAGACTGTTTGAATTCCAAAAATAAAATTGGACCGTAAAGGGTTAAAAATAAAGAATAAAATAAAGAAATCTTTTTAAAAATAAAGAATCCTGGCTGGGCAGCTCAGTTGGTTAGAGTGTCATCCTGATATGCCAAGGTTGCGGATTTGATCCCCGGTCAGGGCACATACAAGAATCAACCAATGTATGCAAAAATAAGTGGAACAACAAATCGATGTGGTTTCCTCTTGCGCTCTCTCCCCCTCCTTTCCTATCTCTTTTAAAATCAATTTAAAAAAATAAATATTTTTTGAGCTAAGATTTGATTAAGAAAACAAAAAGTGAGAGCTAAGCCTATTTGAACTTTATAAATATTACACACTACACTGAATTGGACCAGTCTCCACCCTCTGATCACACATAGTTTGAGGCCTAGAGATGTTAATGATCTTTTAAATATCCTAAGTCAAAGGCAAAGATAGGACAAGAACTAATGATTCTCTTATTATCATATCTTGCTTTTTCCTAAACTTAGCCAGGTTATTATTTATTTACTAGAGGCCCAGTGCACGGATTCGTGCATGGGGGTGGGGGTGGGCCTCTCAGCCTGGCCTGCCCCCTCTTGCAATTTGGGATCCCCCAGGGATGTCTGACTGCCAGTTTAGGCCTGATCCCGGGGCCTAAACTGGCAGTCGGACATCCCCCAGTGATGTAGCAGTGCACCAAGCGGCAGCCAGGGAGGAGCCTGAGCTAGGGCCAGGCGCCGCACCACTGGCACTCATCCCAGCCCGCTGTGCCTGCCACCACCACTCAGTAGCCCTGCCATGGGGTCAGGAGAGGCTCCCGATGCCGTGGCAGGTGCGCTTCTCAGCCGTGAGCCCTGCGGGTGCACACTGGTCAGTGCGTGTCATAGTGACTGGTTGACTAGTAGTCCCGGTTGTTCCATCATAACAGTCGCTTCGGCTTTTATATATATAGATGTATAAACATAGATGTTAATTTTATCTTAGACAAAATTTTAATGTAGTTGGAAGCTTTCTATATTTAGAAATAGACTTTGAACTTTACAATATATGCTCAGGTTTAACAACATTCACCATATTTTTTTTTGTGTATTTAGTATGTGGTGGGCACAGTGCTAAGGGATACAAAGATGAAGCTAACACAGGCTCTGCCTTATACCTCTACAATATCATATAGCTTTCCAAAGCAGGGGAAAAGCATTCAAATTTTTTAAAAAGGCAAAATAATTTTAAATTTTCTACCAATTAAAATTTTTTTTTTATTTTCTTCCATATCAAGGTTAGTTCTAAACAAAATGATGAAATAGGTACATTTGTCTTCAGTTCCTTTCTATTTTCCCTTTTTCCCTCTTTTACCTATTCTTAGGATCCTTTTTCCTCCACTTTCTCCAGACAACCAAAACTGTATTACTATTTTTTTTTCTGCATTACTACCTTGTTCCCTTTTTTGTTGTTGTTAATCCTCATCCAAGGATATTTTTTGCATTGATTTTTTTAGAGAGTGGAAGGGGGTGCGGGAGAGAGAGAAATATCAATGTGAGAGAAACACATCAATTGGTTTCCTACTGCTTGCCCCCTGATCAGGGCCAAGGATCAAACCTGTAACCGAGGTATATGCCCTTAAGTAGGAATCAAACCCGAAACCCTTTGGTTTGGGGACTGATGCTCTAACCATTGAACCATGCTGGCCAGGGCAGTATCTTGTTTCTTTTAAAAAACCAAATTTTTCAGATATGATGTTGTTTCTCATGAGTGCTTTTTTTCTTTTTCTTTAAATGAGGACTCTAAGAAGTAAACAATTCTTACCACAGAGGATAAAATTTCTGGCATTTGGCCCTTTCTGGTGTGCTCAGTGGTTAGAGCATTGGCCCTCACACAGAAGGGTCTTGGGTTTGATTCTCCATCAAGGGCATGTACCTGGGTTGCAGGTTTGATCCCCGCCCTGGTTAGGGCACGTGTGGGAGGCAGACAATCGATGTGTCTCTTTCACATCTCTCTCTCTCTCTCTCTCTCTCTCTCTCTCTCTCCTCTCTCTCTCTCCCTCCCTTCTCCCCACTTTCCACTTTCTCTAAAAAATCAATGGAAAAAATATCCTTGAATGAGGATTAACAAAATAATGATTTAAAAATTTTCTGGTATTTTTTGGTGAAAAGCTTGATAATGTCTCTCAAATTATACCATATAAATGACCACCTACGTAAAGCAGTAAATCATGAGGTCAAATCCTAGTTCCATCCCTTATCAACATATGATCATGGGTAAATCACATACTTGCTTTAATCCCCAGTTTCTTGCCTAAGAAATAGAGATAGCAACAGGAA
Organism: Myotis lucifugus; assembly: GCF_000147115.1. Taxonomy (NCBI): domain Eukaryota; kingdom Metazoa; phylum Chordata; class Mammalia; order Chiroptera; family Vespertilionidae; genus Myotis; species Myotis lucifugus. The sequence continues at coordinate 2,781,728 of NW_005871158.1, forward strand.
CTATCTCATAGTATTGTTTTAAGATGAAGTGAGATGATGTATGAAAAGGGTTTTAGCACAGAACCTGAGAGTGGGCCTTCAAAGATATTGGAGGTTGTCATTCTCTCAAGCCATCCTGACACTGTCAGGTATTAATTCTCTATCATAACTTCATAAAGTTAAGTAATATGCCTTTTAAAGTAGTATAGGTTTTAAATATTTTGTGCTGTATTTTAGATTTGATTAAGGTAATATGATCAAAAACACATTGTAAGTATTGCTCAAAGTCACCAAAGATAATTCAAGTTTGACTGAAACTAAATTATGAACTTTGCTGGGGCAGGGGTTTCTTTGGAAACTGGCTTACTTAAATGTTAAGTATATGTCAAAGACTCCAGTCAAGTTACAAGGTATTTTTTTCTTTTTTGTAGCAAAGGAGACAAGTTTCTGACTCTGGTGTTATAAAAAATAAATCTTTGAGAGAAAATAATAAGAAAGAGTGCTGGAGGTGCCCCTCTGCTAACCAAAAGATGAAATCTGATGGATTAGGAGCATCTGGACATTCATCAAGTACTAATAGAAATACTATAAATACAACTTCGAAGCATGATGACTTAAAGGAAAAGGATAGTATAAAAATAGCACCTAAGATTATAAAAGACTTAAAATCTGGGGGGAAAACTGTTTCTGGAAAGCCCAAAGCTATAATAAAACCCAAAACAGAAAACAACGATAATGCAAAGTCAGCGAACATGTCACCTAGACAAGTTGTGGAAAGATCAGCAACAGCAGCAACGAATGGACACAAAAATGCACTAAATGGAAAAAGAGTGAGAAATGAAGAAGGACAAATGACAGGTGCCAGACCCAAGGTACTCACTGGAAACTCAAACGGGCAAGCCAGAGCAAAGCCTTTGAAGAAAGGCACAGGGAAAGATTCTCCATGCCTTGGCATCGCAGGACCCTCCAGCAGATCTACAAATTCAAGTGTGGAATTATTGGTTTCCACTGACTGTCTGGATGAACCAGAAGTGAATGGATCAATAGGAGAAGAGAAGCCATCTGGTCATGAACTGTCCTTTTCTGAATCTCCAGGACAGACAGAGAAAAACTTTGTAGAAAGTATCAAAACTTCCACTGTAGGTGGGTTTTAGCACACTTTTTTAAAAGCTCCCGACAGTTAAAGTTCCTAGAAAAAAATGACCTGTTTGACTTTTATTTAGTTCACATGCAAAAAAGTATTTATTTACATGTATTCATGCAAACAGAGAAAACCCAGTTCTTCCCTCATTGACAATTAATTTTGTTTAGTGCCTGACCAGTGACTTTGTAAATAATTGTTACATGTTTAGTGTTCCATCTCATCACTCACTTTTTCTTAATTTACAGCAGTAAAATCTCGACCTGTTTCAAAAGTTACCAATGGAATTTCCAATAAAAAAAGCATTCATGAACAAGAAACTAATATAAATAATAGGTAAGTCTTCATTCATTATTTTACCTATCCATTAGTTTTCTCTGAAAGTTACTAACTTCTAGCTAAATATTTTAAGTATCTTTTTTTTGTTAGAAAATGTAACGTATTTACACAATGATATTTTAAAACTTTTCTTATTTATTAAAAGAAGTTAGTATAGTTATGTAAAATGATGATTGGTGCAAATAATTTACACTTGTCCCACTTGATTATGCATTGTTTTATCATACTTGATCTACAGTTTTATAAACTTAAAGACATATGCACATATGTGTGTTTTATTTTCAGAAAAGAGATATTTTTTATTTCTTTGAGAAAAAATGTATTTTATGTATAGGCCTTTTAAAGCTCATGTTTTGGAATGAAATACTCAATGAAAATCATTTTTCTTAGTGTGCTAAAGAAGGTCGCTAGCAAAGGATATAGTGATCCAGTACCTCAGGCAATTTTAAAGAAAAGAGGAAATGACAATGGATGTGCTGCAGCTCAACAGAGGACAAAGAATGCCTCGTCTAATTTTGCTAAAACTCAAGGTAAAGCTGACAAGGTCCTGGTGTTCCTTCCTTGTTTAAGTGGAAAAGGCTGAACTCCGATTTGGAACTTGAGCAGCAATCTATATATATACTAGAGGCCCAATGCATGAAATTCATGCAAGAGTAGGCCTTCCTTCCCCCAGCTGCCGGCACCGGCTTTCCTCTGGCACCCGGGACCCGGGCTTCCCTCCAGCTTCCCTCTGGCACCTGGGACCCGGGCTTCCCTCACAGCCCCGGCTTTGTCTGGAAGGCCGTCCAGAAGGACGTCTGGTCTAATTAGCATATTACACTTTTATTATTATAGATAAGCCTAAGCGACCCTCTGACTGTTCAACCATCCAAGCGGTAGCTATGCTGCGCACTGACCACCAGTGGGTAGACGCTCAACGCAGGACCTGCTGAGCTGTGGTGACTTGGCAGCTGCGGTTCTCGGGTGACACATCCGGAACCAGAGAGGAAGGAGCCCAATTCTGGGGTGTGTCACCCGAGAACTGTCCTCTCTCAATCCAGGACCCCTCGGGATGTCGGAGAGCGGTTTGGGCCCAATCCCCACAGGCCAGGCCGAGGGACCCCACCTGCTGGAGGGACCCCATTCACTCTGCAGATGCCCTTCGAGCCCCGGTGCCACCCCAGGTGCGGCCAGCCATGTGGCCAGCCGGGGAGGGACCACGGGAGGTTGGCTCCAGGGCATGTCCGGCCCATCTGGCCCATGCACAAATCCGTGCACTGGGCCTCTAGTTATAAATAAGCTGTAACATGATTTCACTCATTTTACATTCGTTTCATGCTGTAGAAATGAGATTTTATACTTTTATTTTTCAGACAACTATTTTGGTATTCTGAGATGTTGGTTTGGTTTTTATTGTTATTTTGTGAGAGAAATAATTAAGGGAGTCACTACTTTATCTGCATTTCTAGTCCTTTTATATGTTATATCCATGTTTCTTCAAAGTTTGATTGATAACTAGGAATTTCATCTGCAAAACCAGTAATAAAGAGTTCTTTAAAAGGTAATGGCACAGTCTAGAGAGCTGCAATACATAGGAGGAAGAATTTTTCCTCTGGAATCTATGTTGTACCTGTTGTTTTTCCATGTTCTAAGAAAGAAAAGCATGCTGATCAAAATGCATAATTTGCTAATGTAATAACTGATTTAAAAAATTAATTTGCTTTATGCATTAGGAGCAGTTTGTAAAATCCTAAAAACAACTTTGAGTTAAGTAATGAATTAATACTGAAAGTAAATAAAAAATAAGGCAGAGAAAAATTATTCAGGTTTTAAAATATTTGGTAATTCTGTTTGATAGTAATCTCTAGGATTTTAAACAGTATAAACAAATAGACTCCCCAAATTAATCCTCTTAACCTCCATTACCAGTTTTAGTTTCAACTGTATATCTAAGTTGCTAACCCTAATATGCTATAATAATAATGATCTGGTTATGAGAAATAAATTAGTTTTGTTCATGTTTGGGGGAAAAATGCAGCAGTTTTAACATTTATATTTAGCTCAGTTCTCCTTTTCAGCTGTGTGGAATATAGTCATTTTTTTTTTTGAGAAGTCCTGTGCTATTCTTTTGATATAAGAAAATCAGAATTTTCCACCCCCATATATTTATGCAAAACCAATTCTGGCATAAGTTCAAGGCTCTTTACTTGAGGAAGAATGATCCTATTTTAATAATTTTGCTAAGATTCTGGAATAGTTCCTCTATATTTATAATAGAAAAATGTTTGTTTTATTTCATTATGCTACTAACTCCTAATCTGTAGTTGTTCATTTGATTACAGATATGTTACCATTCATTATTTTATTTCTTCTAAAGTAATTTAAAACCAAATATTGAATTTCATTTACAAATTGGAAGGTATATTATATTTTTGAATTTTCTTTTCTTAGGTTCTCAAGGAGAATCACCCAATTCGGTAAAATCTTCAGTCTCTTCAAGGCAGTCTGATGGAAGTGTAGCAAAGTTGGACCACAGTACAACAGATAAACAAATACCTAAGAGAAAAATTATCAAGCAAGGGCATACAACTTTGCCTAAGGTTAATGCAAAAATAGTGGCAATACCTAAAAACCTAAGTAAGAAAGGTGAAACTTTGAATAATAAAGAATCAAAACAGAAAATTCTTCCTGGACAGGTCTTATTGAAGAGTCAGTCTTCTTCTCAAAGACCTTTAAAAAGTGAAATATCTGTTGTCCAAAAAAGTAATAATAATGGCAGTGTTACTGAACAGAAGCCTCACGAACCTCTGATGAACCTCACATCTGAAATCAGTGGTACAGAACCATTATGCACACCTGACCCACAACAGCCATTGAACAATCAAGAGAGAGAGAAATTGGCATTGAAATGCCAAAATATTTCAAATCTGGATAAAGCAATAAAACATGAATTGGAATCAAGACAGAGTGGTTCAGATAAAAGTGAAATACAGTTTTCCAATCACAAAGAAACAGATCATTGCAACACATCTAAACTACATTGTCATTCTGGTGGAAGTGATCATGTGGATCCAGAATTTTATAGCACCACTGCCATAAAATCCATGACTTCAAATCCAAATGAAAACCTCTTGAACTCTAATCTAGTTTGTGATTTAGATTCAGCAAACCCACAGCAAATCCATTCAGTATTCGATAAGGAGAAGCCTGTAGGGAGAAAAGACACGAACAAAAAATCAAGCATTAAATGTGTGAAAGACATTTTACCTTGTGTTCCTGAAAGACAAATGGTACCTTACATAATATTCAAGATGACAGAAAATCTAATTTTCATGTAGAACAGACAATTCCTAGTCAGTTATCTGATGGCGCTGCTATGAATGAAGACAAATATGCTACAGCAGACTCCTCCCAGTGTTTTTTGGAACAAATATCAGGGAAAATTTTTCCTAAAGAGATGGAAACAATAGAAACTCCAGAGAGCCATGAAAATCCAGAAGCTTCATTTGCCAGTCACTGGAATTTGAGTGCCGGTGTTCTGCATCAGAGAGAGAGTCCTGAATCTGACACTGGCAGTGCTACCACGTCCTCTGATGACATAAAGCCCAGGTCCGAAGACTATGATGCTGGAGGGTCTCAGGATGATGATGGGTCAAATGACAGAGGTATTTCTAAATGTGGCACCATGCTGTGCCATGATTTTCTTGGAAGAAGTAGCAGTGATACCAGTACTCCTGAAGAATTAAAAATATATGATAGTAACTTAAGAATTGAAGTAAAAATGAAAAAGCAAAGTAGTAATGATCTTTTCCAAGTGAATTCGACAAGTGATGATGAGATTCCTAGGAAAAGGCCAGAAATGTGGTCTCGATCTACAATAGCCCACCCTAGGGAAAGAGAAAATATTCTGAGAGGCAGTGTCCAGTTTGCTCAGGAAGTAGACCAAGTTTCTTCCTCAGCAGATGAAACAGAAGATGAAAGATCTGAAGCTGAAAACGTTGCAGAAAATTTCTCTGTATCTAACTCAGCTCCTCAGCATTTTCAGGGGATTATTAACTTAGCTTTTGAAGATGCAACTGAAAATGAAAGTCATGCGTTTTCTGCAACTAAAATTTTTAAAAGGTCAGTTTTACTTTCAGTAGATGAATGTGAAGAATTGGGGTCTGATGAAGGAGAAGTCCATACTCCCTTTCAGCCTTCTATAGATTCTCTTTCACCTTGTGAAGTTTTCAGTGGCATTTCTCATGAACATCCCAGAAGGACCTGCTATTCCAGAGACTCACAAGGAAGTGAAGGCAGTATTTTAGAAAGTAAACAAGATAAAGGCAATAATGTATGTAAAAATGAAAGCTTTCTCTTGGGCTTTAGTGGCACTGACTCTTCAAGAAGAGATAAACAGAGTGCTTCAGCCACAGAAAAAAAGTATACTATCGATGTTCTGTCCAAAGGAGACAAACAACTTCTTCCAGAAAATAAAAAAGTAAACAATGGAAGCAACATAGATAATGACATTCAGCAATGCAGCAAACTCTCAGATAGTGATACAAAATCTCAAGAGAGACCATGTCATTTGGAGCTCCATCAAAGAGAACCCAGTTCTGACGTACCAAAGAACAGCTCTACAAAATTTCTGGACTCCTCTCGGAGTCAGCTTCTGCCTCAGGAAAGTCAAGTGAAAGAGAGCCATTCTACAGCTACCGAAAAAGCTAATATTGCTTTATCTGCAGGTAATGTACAGAAATAGCAATGTTAAATCCATAAGAAAATTAGTTTATAGAATTAAAAAATTGTATGTAGCCCTGAATGTTATATTTTAGTTAGATAGAATAATTATTTAAGCAACAGATTCAAATTATAAATGAAAACTTAAATTTCTTAATAGTATTAAAATGAGCTAGTTACTCTTTATTGTTCACTTAAAATCCTAGTGCAGAATCAATATCTAGTAAAAATTTTGGTGATTTATTAGAGCTAACTTACTCTTAAGAGATTTTACATGAAAGAATAAGAGAAAAACTTAGTTTGCTATTATTTAGTTATTTATGTCTAATTTAACAGGAATTCTTGACTATTAGAAATTTTATTATACATTGGATATGATTTATGGATTATGCTAGTATATATCTAAGAGGTCTGTGCAATAACTATAGTAATATGTGACTTAAAGCACTGAACTATTTTAACTACATTAATTATTACAATTTATATACATTTTACAGAGGTCAAGACTTTAAGGATCACTATAATTCTATTATAAAATTTTCAAGTAAAAAGATAAATTTCCTAAAAGAGATTATATTTAGAAGCAATGATAATATGAAAAAGCCCAGGCTTGTTTCATATGTATAGATGATTTCCCGTCTAATTGTTTTGTGTTTGTTGTCCTTATTATAGTAATTTGAACTAATAACCCACATTTAAAATATGCAGTAGTTGCTGACTGAGTAGCTATTGTATATCAGAACTAAGAAAAATACTGATCCATAGTCCCTGTTGAGCAAAATCACAATAATAGGGAGCTCCTTAAAGTTGTACTTTTTTTGTTTGTCCTTGCTTGCATTCTCCTTTGCATGTGCAATATACAAATAAGGCTTTAGACAGAATGTATTTATTCTCCATTTGGAACTGACTTACCTTAAAAGTCACCATCAAATAGCCATGTCTTTTTTTTTCTTCTTTAAGTTTTTATTGTAGTGAATTAGATATATGTGCATATTCTTTGTTTATATTTAAATAATTTCTATTGTTTTCTGTATCACAAGTTTTCAAACTAAGGTATGAGAAATATTGTTAGTTACCGATTTTGGTTTTGCTGCTAAACATTATCCTTGACTTGTGTGTTTTTTTAAGATAGAAAAAGAATTGCCTCAAAAATCTTGTCAGTTTTGTATAAATGTAATTTTCCCCATTCTATGTTGTTGTTTTTTGACTATAACTGTTAAATACTGTTCTACAGAACTCTGAGGGTACCAACATGTGCAATTTTTACATTGTGTAGTATTATGAATTATTTCAGGAGACATAGATGATTGTGATACACTGGCACAAACCTACATGTATGACGATCGGCCTTCAAAAACCCTCTCTCCAATATATGAGATGGATGTAGTAGAAGCATTTGAGCAGAAAATGGAATCAGAAACACACATTACAGACATGGATTTTGAAGATGATCAACACTTTGCAAAACAAGATTGGACACTATTAAAGCAACTGCTCTCTGAACAGGATTCAAACTTAAATATTACAGATTCTGTTCCTGAAGACTTAAATTTAGCACAGTATCTAATCAATCAGACACTACTTTTAGCACGAGACAGCTCAAAACCTCAGGGTAAAGCACATGTTGACACTTTGAACAGATGGAGTGAACTAACCTCTCCACTTGATTCCTCAGCAAGCATCACCATGGCTAGTTTTTCCTCTGAAGATTGTTCACCCCAAGGGGAATGGACAATTCTGGAACTGGAAACTCAGCATTAAGAATACTAATACTTTGGAAAATTTTGAGCTATTTCACCCCTTATTTTTTGATGTTTATATTGTATCCAAATGATAATTACATTAGCCAGAGATGCACTGCCCTTAATATTGAGGGAGTCTTTCCAATTTATTGAAGTAAGCATAGTTTGTTTATTAATATGATATCACACATAGAAAACAAGTTTTTCTAAAATTTTTGAGCATGTTTTATTATTAGAAAAATTAGAAGACTATAAGGAAGCCCTTCAGTTTTCCTTTCCTAACTGGTCATTTGTTCACTTACCATTCAAGAATTTAAAATGTGAATGCACAAGTAGATTTGTTCCTTTACTTTTTCTCTGCATATGGTAACATAGTAATTTAACAATAAAAAACATATTGTGCTTGTGTCAATTATGTAGAATTAATCTGTGAGTAACATTCAAGCTTGGGTTGGTGGGTTGATGTGGTTAAGGCTGACAGTTGAATATTAAAAAAAAACGTTTAAGGTATTATTCTAAGTGAAATAAGTCAGACAGAAAAAGACAAATACCATATGATTTCATTTATGGTGGAATCTAAAGAACAAAATAAATGAACAAACAAAACAGACACAGACTCATAGTTACAGAGAACAGACTGATGGTTGCCAGAGGAGACATGGGTTGGGGGCTGAGTAAAAAAGGTGAAGGGATTAAGAAGCACAAATTGGTAGTTACAAAATTGGATGTAAACTATAGCCTAGGGCCGTGGTCGGCAAACTGCGGCTCACGAGCCACATGCGGCTCTTTGACCCCTTGAGTGTGGCTCTTCCTAAGCCTTAGGAGTACCCTAATTAAGTTAATAACAATGTACCTACCTATATAGTTTAAGTTTAAAAAATTTGGCTCTAAAAAGAAATTTTAATCTTTGTACTGTTGATATTTGGCTCTGCTGACTAATGAGTTTGCCGACCACTGGCCTAGGGAATATAGTCAATAATATTGAAATAATTATATATGGTGCCTTGAAATATTAGGGGGAGGTCACTTTGTAACGTACATGATTGTCTAACCACTATGTTGTAGCTAACATAAAATGAATGTCCAACTGCAATTGAAAAATAAAATTTTAAAGATAATTTTTTTTAAAAAAGAGAAAAAAAATTCACTTTCCAACAATTCAGGTCTAGGAAATTAAGAATTTCAAGTTTCAACCCCATTGTCATTAAAACAAAGAAATGGGATCCCCTTTAACTCTAAATTTTGGGGATATATCCAGAGAGAGACATCTGCCCTTGTTCAAAAGAAATGGGAAAACTCTCCGTTTTACCAAGATAGACTCCCTTTATAGTTACTTACTCCCACTTTTCATTCTATATTAGAGACATTTTGGAAGTGTACCTCAGTATATGCCTGCACTAAATATTAATTTGAAAATTGGTACATGAAACAGTTGAGTTAAACTGTGTGTGTGCGCCCTCATGTATGCTTGCTTTTCCCATGTGTCTATATACTCTACTTTCAAGATATTGATCGAATTGTCTTTCAGTCTGCAATTTTGCTACCAAGACAAACATAAAAATCTTTTCTACAAAGTGATACTGGGGAGTGAACGCTTGGATACCTACTTGATATTGGTGGACATTGCCCTTCTGATGATGAGAGTTAGTAGCCTTTCTGAAAAGCTTTGTAACTAATAATTTATCTAAAATATGTCAGAAGGAAACATTTTGGTTTAGAATTCCTTTTCTAAATGAACAGAGTTTCAAGTGATCAACAATAGAATTTGTATATTGAATATAAAAAATCATGAATGCATACCAGTTGTTATATAATACAATTAGCTAGTAACCTGTTATGCCATAAATTTGCTCTGCCTTTTTTCTTTTTTAACTGGAAGCTCAGTAGAGGACTCTCATTCATTCAAAAAGTCAAACAGGCATTGGTTCGAGGCACTGAGTTGCAAAGATGAATAAGGTTTGATTCCTGCCCCCTCCCACTCAAAAAAAGAATTTAGTTTCTACTGAAGGGAAAACGAATATTAAAAAAAAAAGGTTAAGCCCTGGCCGGTGTGGCTCAGTTGGTTGAGCATTGTCATTTGCACTGAAAGGTCGCCAGTTTGATTCCCAGTCAGGGCACATGCCCAGGTTACAGGTTTGGTCCCCGAATCAATCCTTTCTCTCTCTCTCTCTCTCTCTCTCTCTCTCTCTCTCTCTCTCTCTCTCTCTCATGTCCAGGTTACAGGTTTGGTCCCCGAATCAATCCTTTCTCTCTCTCTCTCTCTCTCTCTCTCCTTTCCTCTCTCTAAAATCAATAAAAATATTTTTTAAAAGAAAAAAGGTTAAAATACAGTACTATAAGAACTTTGTATTTTAGAGCTGGATGGAAATTTAGACATTAGTCTAATCCCTTCAAATTCCAAAGGAGGACTCTGAAGCCCAGAGGAATGAAAAGATTGCCCATGGTCCCACAGCTGACTTGTGGGCTAGAATCCAATTCAGTATTCCTTATTTCAGTTTGATGGTATTTCTACCACACAACACACTTCATTTTATTTTCATCATAAAACCTGAAAACAAATACATTTATAGATAGCTTGTAGTATAAAGAAGTAATACCAGGTATATGATTCTCAGAAACAGCACAAATACCCAAGACATTGTGTTTTCTTTTTCTCCAAATGTGAAATTGCTCTAAGTGTTATTTTTAATAAACTACCTCAAAGTTCAGAAATTTATCATTGAAACTTCATCTCCTTCCCAGTGTCAAGGTCTTGAAAACTTTTTTCTTAAACTACTGGACATTAAAAAAGCTATTACATTTCATCTCACATCTCTAAACAGGTAATAGGGAAGGCATTTTGCTTAAGTAGTGATCCCTTAGGTAATTTCAGGATATGTATGTTTTCTTACCATGCTCTTTTGTAAATGACACATCTACCAGTCTGTTTGCTGTGGGGCTCTTTGGGCTACTTATTCTTCATTCAACAAACACATATTGAAATATAATTGCTAACATTTATTTAGCATTTATATGTTGGACACTGTGCTAAGTGCTTCAAATATGCATAACATACTTATGAAGATATGTCTTATCTTTATTTTACACATGAGAAAACTGTTGTAGTGTCCTCACCCTAGATGAGCTACTCTAGTGAAAGAAACTAAAAGAGAATACACTATCTCAGTGGTCGGCAAACTGTGGCTCACGAGCCACATGCGGCTCTTTGGCCCCTTGAGTGTGGCTCTTCCACAAAATACCACGTGCGGGCGCGCATGTACAGTGCGATTGAAACTTCATGGCCCATGTGCAGAAGTCGGTATTTTGTGGAAGAGCCACACTCAGGGGGCCAAAGAGCCGCATGTGGTTCTTGAGCCGCAGTTTGCCGACCACTGCCTATCTTATTGTTGGTAAGATAACAGCTGTATATGGACAGAGTTGTGGGAGCCCAGAGAGAGGAGCTATGAACAGCTTGTCAGGAAGAGATTACAGAAAGCTTCTTAGAGCAAGTGATATTCAGTGACTGCTTCAGAATCTCTATAAAGAGGCTTCGTGGCCGCAATCTATTTGGAAGTGTAGGCCACGCACTTGTCTTGAAGATGCGCTTGTAGAGAGAGTACTTTGCTTTTACTTAGATTGTATATTACAGGTCAATAAAAATAGAAATGTTTTTTAAAAGATGGTTTTATACTAGTTTACCTGAGATTGTAAAAACTAATTCATTATTAAATGTATTTTGATTTGGGTTGCTTGGGGAGGATTGATGAAGATGGTGGAGAGAGTCTAAAGTTCCTTTATTCTATCTTTTGGAGCAACCAAGTAATATCTTATGCTAGCTTTCAAGGATAAATAGAGATTTGCTTGGTGATAGGGCATTCTAGCCACAACCGCACATTAAAGGTTTGGTGACTAGGATGTGTGTTGGATAAAGGACTAAAGAGCTGAGCTGGAGTTGGATTCTGAAAGTTATTAAATACTATGCTTAAGCAGCCAAAGCCCTAGATTTGGTAGGCAATATGTACTTTTTCATTATGCACTCATTTATTTTTAATTCTCAGTGGACAATCTGTTTCCTTTTTCTTGGGAAATAACCACCTATAACTCACAATGGCTGGTCATCAAAGTTGTTTCTAAGTAGTTAGGTAACGTAATCACAATCACGTGTGTTTTAGAAAGATAACCATCAGCTACAATGAAAATGGCCTGTTTTGTAGAGGCACCCAAATCTCAAAATGCAATTACAATCATTTTGTCAACTTTAGAAATGGGAAATGGAAGAGGACTTGATAACAGAGATAGTAGATGGACTGAGATTATAGAACTGGTGAATGATTAGATCAGTGATGGCGAACCTTTTGAGCTCGATGTGTCAGCATTTTGAAAAACCCTAACTTAACTCTGGTGCCGTGTCACATATAGAAATTTTGTGATATTTGCAACCATAGTAAAACAAAGATTTATATTTTTGATATTTATTTTATATATTTAAATGCCATTTAACAAAGAAAAATCAACCAAAAAAATGAGTTCGCGTGTCACCTCTGACACGCGTGTCATAGGTTCGCCATCACTGGATTAGATGATGGGAGAAGATGGAAAGGAATTTTTAAATTGCTTTCAAAAATAACACTTATCCTACACATATTTTGAGGGCCTAATATATTCCCAGACTATGCTAGTGCTGAGGATTAAAAGATGAATGACCCTAGCCGGCTTGGTTCAGTGGATAGAGCATCGGCCTGCCAACTGAAGGGTCGTGGGTTTGATTTCGGCCAAGGGCATATGCCTGGGTTGCAGGCTTAATCCTCAGTAGGGGGCGTGCAGGAGGCAGCAATCAATGATTCTCTCTCATCATTGATGTTTCTATCTCTCTCCCTCTCTGAAATGAATAAAAATATATTTTTAAAAAGATGAATGGCATAGTATCAGTCCTTGAGTATCACAGTTGAGGGAGAGAAATGGTTAAAAATTGTGATGTCAATTGTCATAATAAAGCTCTGTATAAAGTGTAAGCAGTGGATAAAGGAGAAGGAAGTGATGAAATGACACTTGGATAGGCTACCTCACTATTTTAGGATTAATAGGAATTCACAAGACAAAGGAAGAGGCATAGTATTGGCAGAAAAAGTTTAGAGGTAGTGGGGAATTCTGATTGCTCCTTCTGACTGGGGAGGAGAAGGGAATGGAGGGGAAGGGCAAAAGATGAAGTGGGATAGGGACGTTTAGTCTAAGGTTTGCATTTTAGAAAGATCCCTCTGGAAGCAATATGTAGGATGGAATGGAGCAGGGTGGCAAGGCAGGGACATGGTGATGAGTGTTACAATAATAAAGGATTGAGTTTGGGCGGTGGCTGTGGAGATAGAGAGGACTGAACATATTTGAGAGATTTAAGATGTGGGTTAGAAAAACAGTGTCTGATGAGATGAGATGAGATGAGATGAGATGAGATGAGATGAGATGAGATGAGATGAGATGAGATGAGGGAGTCATCTTAAAAGATTCAGGTTTCTGATTGGGGCTCCTAGGTGGTTGTTGATATCATTAAGCAAAAATTGAAGCAAGTTTAAGAGTGAGGATGAGATTAATTTAGGACCTATTAAGTTTGAGATGCCTGTGGGACACTCAGGCACAGAGGACAAAATACCATGAAATAGTGAGAAAAAGAAAAGCCTGAGGAGGAGACAGAAAAGGAATATTCGGAAATAAGAGAACTAGGAGGCCAAGGTGAGGAGGAGTAATGAACTAAGAGATTCTACTTTCACCTATCAAATTGGCAAGGCTTTTAAAAGGTTTTTAAGAAATTCAATATTAGCAAGAGAATGACAAGTTTGGGATCCTCATATGATGCTGTGGGAGTGTAAATTACCTCTTCAGGAAGTTAGGCAATCTATACCAAGAATGTTTATAAGCCCTGACCAGTTTGGCTCAGTGGATGGAGCGTCGTCCTGCGGACTGGAGGGTCCTGGGTTCGATTCCAGTCAAGGGCATGTACCTTGGTTGCGGGCACATCCCCAGTAGGCGGTGTGCAGGACGCAGCTGATCAATGTTTCTAACTCTCTGTCCCTCTCCCTTCCTCTCTGTAAAAAATCAATAAAATATATTTAAAAAAGAATGTTTATAACTTCATATTCTTAACCTAGTTCCTTCCCCTTTTGAGATTTACCACTAAAAAATAAGAATCTGAGACAAAGATTTGTCTATAAATATGTTTATCAGAGAACTAGACATATTAGTGAAAATTGAAAAGTAGCTAAATGTCAAAAGGAGAAAGGCTAAATTATGGTACATCTATAAAACATATTATGCAATGATTAAGATCATTTCCAAAATATCTGTTTAATACCAAGGGAAGATACTTATAAGAAAAAAACTAGAATGTATATTTATAAATATAATATCCAATTTTTTATACTTTGGGGTAAATAGAAAAAGAGAATTGAAGGAAATAAGTAAAAATATTAGTGGTGATAATGGTTAAGTGGTGCTTATTTTTATCCTTTAACACATATATTTCAGAAAGCACAGAAAAATAGTAGGTTGGTGTGTTATTTATAGGTAAATAGTAGCAGTTAATGGTGTCGAATTATATTTGAGGTGTCAAGGTGCACAACTAGTCCATTGGATTTGGACATTAGGATTTTATTGGTAGTTTTTGCCAATGGGTGTTTTTGTGTTTGTTTGTTTCTTAAAGCAGTAGTAAGGGCAAAAACTAGACTACAGTGGGTGAAAGATGAGCAGGAGGTAAAACTTATTCAAGGAGCCTGACTGGAAAGGAGACAGTGGTAGTGTGAAGATACTGTTGTTTTTAAGATAAAAGTAACTTAAGCAGTTTGAAAATAATTTGGGAATAATCAATGAATCAGGGACCATCAAGGAAAAGGCAGGAGGCAGGATCAAGCACAAAGAGTATTCACTGATTAAGGGCATTTCTAGGAACTTCAGGTGTCTAATATAATTTAAGCACCGAATGCATGTGACACAGCAGTGGCAGGTAAAGCTGAAAAAGTGTGGGCAGGCCAAAGACTGAGTCATGCCAAAGACTGTGAGCAAGCCATTTAGGCAAACATATTTTAAAAATTTTTTTAATCAAATAAATACATTATAGGACTTTAGCTATATAGTGTGAAAAATATTTTAAAAGGTCAAGAGACTGGAGGAAGGAAGACATGTAAGGGTATCATTGGAATAAAAAGATTCTTTCTCATCTTTGATGTTTCTATCTCTCCCTTTCGCTTCCTCTCTGAAATCAATACAAATATATTTTTAAAAAAGAAAGAAAGAAAAGAAATAGGCCCAAACTAAGGAAGTAATAGTGAGCATAGAATAAGAGGATGGGTGAGAAATGCAAATCAAAACGACAATGAGGTACCATCTCACACCAGTCAGAATGGCTATCATCAACAAACAACAAGTGCTGGCAAGGATGCGGAGGAAAAGGAAACCTCTTTCACTGCTGGTGGGAATGCAGACTGGTGCAACTCCAAAAACAGTATGTTTCCTCAAAAAATTAAAAATGGAGCTCCCATATGACCCAGTAATACCACTTCTAGGAATATATCCTAAGAAAACAGAAACACCAATCAGAAAGGATATATGCATCCCTATGTTCATAGCAGCACAATTTACCATAGCTAAGATTTGGTAACAGCCTAAGTGCCCATCAGCAGATGAGTGAATTAAAAACCTGTGGTACACCTTCACAATGGAATACTACGCTGCTGTAAAAAAAGGAACTCTTACCATTTGCAACAGCATAGATGGACTGGAGAGTATTATGCTAAGTGAAATAAGCCAGTCAGAGAAAGATAAATATCACATGATCTCACTCATTTGTGGAATATAATGAACAATATAAACTGATGAATAAAATAGAGCCAGAGGAAAAAAAGATATTTTAGAATATAATAGAAGTAATCCTGTTATTTGCAGATTTTTAATATTTTCTACAACTTTTTTTGATATTAGTCTATGTTAGTATAGTTTTGGTAATATTTAAATTTTTTTTTCTTGAGATATTAATGTTTATTGCATGTAACATTATTATATTTAAAATTGTTTTTCTTGAAATATTAATGTTTATTGCATGTAATGTTATTATACTTAAAATCATTTTTCTTGAAAAAAAATTCCGAGGCAATGTAAAAAAAGAAGGGGATGGATTTAATAGAGAATTTGGAGGCAGAATGAATAAGATGTGGATGTCAACTGAGTGTGAAAAGTTGGAAGAAGGGATAAAGATGATTCCCTCCCCATATCCCAGAATTCTAATAGGTAAAAAATGAAGGCTGATGGTTCCTGGTTGGAAACAAAGATAATTTTAAATTTTTACATGTCACATTTAGGGTGCAACTGAGACAGCCAAGGTACGCAATATAATGTCTTTTCAAAATTCAGAAACCCAACACACTATGGTCTTTCCACTCCCACTCCATCTTCTGTTAGGTTTTCTTTGTTGTTGTTGTTTTTTTTTGAGGGGGTGTTATCAGAGAGAGATAGGGACTAGGTTTGGCTCAGTTTAATGATATATTGCAAGAGATATTTTGGAGTCAATATTGTCTGCCTACTCTTCTCCGGTAATATTTATATTGTTTTCATATTATAAGCTTTTAAAAATATGTTCTTATTGATTTTAGAGAGAGCAGGAAGGGAAAGAGAGAAACATCATTGTGAGAGAGAAATTTCAATCAGTTCCTCCCGTATATACCCCGAACACAGCCCGAAAGGGGATCAAACCTGAAACCCAGTATGTGCCCTGACCAGGAATTGAACCAGTGATCTCTGGTGCATGGGACAACCAACTAAGCCACACCAGCCTGGGCTTATATTTTAATTTTTATACCAAGACTACTTCGAATCCAGCTAAGCTAGATATAGGAAGCGTACGTTTTTATCATTTTAATACTGCATGAGTTACTTTTACAAAAAGAACCCATAAAGAAAAGGTTTTTTACAAATATGAATAGATTCAACAAGTAATAATAAATTTGATACATGAGAATATCCTATCTAATAAAAGAGAAACATGGTAATTAGCCGTAACTTTGCTACCCTTCCCATTGGCTAATCAGCGAGATATGCAAATTAACTGCCAACCAAGATGGCGGCCGGCAGCCAGGCAGCTGACGCGAACAGGGAGGCTTGCTTGCTCCAGTGACGGAGGATGCCAGGTTCCCCGCCTGCCTTGCCGGCCTCTCAGCTGCTCTCTAAGAAACTATGTTGCAAATATAGAAGCTAAACAAAACCCCAGAAACCTGCTTTCAGTCAGCCGGGATCTCAGAGCTGGAGTCGCAACAAAGTTTCAAATACAGAAGGTAAACAAACCCAGATCCCCGTTTCAGCAGCCAAGGTCTCAGAGCTGGAGCTGAGCCTCAAGCTAAAGCCGGCTCTCAGCTCCAGTGACAGCCATAGAAGGAATATAAATCGCAGAATTAAAAAGAAAGAAAAAAAGAGAGGTTGGGAGCTTCAGTCGCCCGCCAGCCTGAAAACGGCCCTCAGCCCCTCAGCCAGACTGGCCAGGCACCCAGTGGGGACCCCCACCCTGAAGGGGGTGTGACCAGCTTCAAACAGCCATCAGCCCGTCATTCAGGCTGGCCAGGCACCCAAGCGGGACCCCCACCCTGATCCGGGACACCCTTCAGGGCAAACCAGCCAGACCCCACCCATGCACCAGGCCTCTATCCCATATAATAAAAGGGTAATATGCAAACTGACCCTAACAGCAGAAAGACTGGGAATGACTGGTCACTATGACACACACTGACCACCAGGGGGCAGACGCTCAATGCAGGAGCTGCCCTCTGGTGGTCAGTGCGCTCTCACAGGGGGGAGCTCTGCTCAGCCACAAGCCAGGCTGATGGCTGCCAGTACAGCAGTGGTGGTGGGAGCCTCTCCCGCCTCCTCAGCAGCACTAAGGATGTCTGACTGCAGCTTAGGTCTGCTCCCCGCTGGCAAGTGGACATCCCCCGAGGGCTGCCAGGCTGCCAGAGGGATGTCTGACTGCCAGCTTAGGCCCAATCCCCCGGGGAGCAGGCCTAAGCCAGCAAGTGGTCATCCCCCGAGGGATCCCAGACTGCGAGAGGGCACAGGCCGGGCTGAGGGACCCCCTCCCCCCAAGTGCACAAATTTTTGTGCACCGGGCCTCTAGTAGCTAATAAAGTGGAAATATGCTAATTGACCCTCACTCCATCACAAAGATGGCGGCACCCACAGCCAATAAGGAGGAAATATGCTAATTGACTGCCACGCCCTCAAAGATGGCAGTGTCCACAGCCACAAGATGGCGGCACCCAGTCTCCTCAGCTCTGCCACGTGCCTGCCTCTGGAGTCTCCCAGTCCCCTCAGCCCCCCAGCCACAAAGGTCCGGCCCGAGGCACAGGCAAGCCTCGGATGGTGGCTGCCCAACCGACCAGGGCCGGCCCGAGGCGCAGGCAAGCGTCAGATAGCAGCTGCCCAGCCGCCTAGGGCTGCCTGAGGCTCAGGTAACCAGGGCTGGCCAAGGCTTGTGCTGCCAGCAGTGGCAGAAGTAGAGGTGTGATGGGGCATCGCCTTCCCCTGATCGCCAGGTCACCTCCCACCCCTGAGGGATCCCGGACTGTGAGAGGGGGCAGGCCAGGGTGAGGGACCCCCCATCCAGTGCATGAATTTTCATGCACCGGGCTTCTAGTCCTATATAATAAAAGGCTAATATGCAAATTGATCAAATGGTGGAAAGACCGGTCCCTATGACATGCACTGACCACCAGGGGGCACAAGCTCAACACAGGAGCTGCCCCCTGGTAGTCAGTGCACTCTCATAGGGGGAGCACCGCTCAGCCAGAAGCTGGGCTCATGGCTGGCGAGCGCAGCGGTGGTGGCAGGAGCCTCTCCCGCCTCCGTGGCAGCACTAAGGATGTCTGACTGCAGGCTTAGGCCCCCTGGGTCTTATCCACTTGTATGTATGCCAGTTCTTATTTCAATTTCCATGTCTGTTAGACATTGACCTACTGCAGTTTCTCTCTGCTGGCTTTTCTCTCCCACTGTCTGATTATTTGTTACTTTGAAATGATGGAGCACATGAAGAACTACAAAATTCTTAGTTTGCATTGTTGTTAGTTCATCCACTCTCTGCTCCTGTATACAATGTTATCATTGAGACACTACATTTCTCAACATGCAGCCTGTGCCCTCCTTCCCACCAGCTGTTTTCTTGGAGATCTTCTCTCGATCAATGTAGAACAACAGGAGAGAAATAATGGAGGTAAAGAGAGGGAGAGAGGGAGGGGTAATTAATACACTCTGGCTGCCTCAAAAAGCAATGTGTCTCTGGAAAAGTAATAATCACAACATTTCTAGTTGGTGCAGAACCTTGATCTGAGGCAGGGGGCAAAGAGATAGATGTTATGTGTCTTTTATCCTTTTTCAGACAGTGTCTGATTCATATGATAAAAATCTGACTAGGCTTTGAAGGGAAGCCTAGGTAGGAATTTCTTTATCCAGTTCAATATGCCTTAAATTTAGGAATTCGTATGTTCTCAGAGTTAGTGTTTGCTGGTGTATTGAGTTTTCATCGTAGCTGTTTTACATTATGACTGAGGACTGAAGACAGCTTCCCTTGTCCAAACACAATCTGTCAAAATGTCAACTTTGAGGAATTCACCACTGAATTACAGCTATGTTCAATAATCACAACAAACCAACAGTAGTTAAAGCACAAAGGATCTGAGAGTCAGCTGAGAATCAGGTGGGAACCAGGAGAGATTTAATTCAAAGAGGATGAACAGGACCAGTAAGGTGGGAAAATGAAAAAACTTTTTCTTAGTGCCTGAGTAGAGAACTAAATATGTTTTGCTTTGATTATATAAACCATTTACATGCATACCCAAACCTATTGGGAAATAGAAAAGTTTTTGAAGCCAAACAACAACAACAAAATATCCTATGCTTTAATTAAATTGAGCCTATGTTTTCAAAACAATAAATCATTTAAATCCAATCATTGAAAAATAAGAATTCATATACCTGGTTAGGTTCTGAAAATATAGGGCACTGTGCTGTGTCAGTTTCCATATCAAAGACAACTAGTGAAAGGCTAGTTTTAAAACAGTCACTTTTGCCCTAACTGGTTTGGCTCAGTGGATAGAGTGTTGGCCTGCAGACTGAAGGGTCCCAGGTTCGATTCTGGTCAAGGGCATGTACCTTGGTTGTGGGCACATCCCAGTTAGGGGGTGTGCAGAAGGCAGCTGATCAATGTTTCTCTCTCATCGATGTTTCTAACTCTCTATCCTTCTCCCTTCCTCTCTGTAAAAAAATCAATAAGATATATTTAAAAAAATAAAAACAGTCACTTTTCTTTCATCAGATTGCCTCTTGACAGGTGACAACATCAAGGTCAGAACATCAGCAATGAAGCAAATAACAAAAAGGATATGCAGTGGAGCCTCAAAAGAAAATGCTTGTTCAATATCTGCAATGACTAAAAGGGGAAATATTGAAGTACATTTGTTATTTTAGCTCGATCAAAGCAGGTCGCCAACCTTTCCAACCTCACAGACCACCAGTGGTCCGCAGACCACTGGTTGGTGACCGCTGGAGAGGGTTTGTTGCTGTTTATGAAATTGAGGCACCTCACAAAAAAACATTAAGTTATTCTTTGCACAGTCTCATAACAGCTTGTCATTCTGTAACTAATGTGGAAATATGGCATTGCAAGATTTACATATATACATATATATTCTATGCTTTCAAGTTGAAGTTTACATTTTCAATCCAGAAATCAACAATTTCTGGAATTAAGTTTTCATTATAACTTTCTCACAGTTGCTGGATTAGGAATCTTCTGACACTAAGCAGGAATGTAAATTGAACATATTTCTGTGTGGGAATTCTAGGGAGTAATGAATCAGGAAGTTGGGCTGTTATGGAGTTGCCAAAATTATTTTTATTCAATTTCAATATATTTGAGCCTGAATCATGTAGACACCTTTAAAAGCACAACTCAAACAGCCTTATTTGTTTTGTTAATGAATAAATCATGGTAATACATAAGTGCTACCCCCTCACCCCCCCCCCCAAGAAAACTGGTTAGCAGAATAAGTTGTTAAACATTTATTTCCAGCAAATACCTCTCAGACAAATTAGTTGGCTTGGATCCAGAAAACCAAAGGTTGAAATAAATTAGTTAATACTTAAAAGTAATAAGGTTAAGAATTTTAATAAAAATAGAAGCTCCCATTCCTACTATTTAACTTACGGATGCTAATATTCAATGAAGTGTGATATGTTATCACTGAGGCACAAAACAGAAGGGGCTTTATATGTGAGGATGAATGATACTTCAACCTTTGACATTATTCATTAGTGCTTAACAGATATCAATCATTATTCTAGGTCAGTGGTTCTCAACCTTGGCTGCATATTAGAATCACCTGGGCATCTTTTTACTTTTTTTTTTTTTAAATATTTTATTGATTTTCCACAGAGAGGAAGGGAGAGAGACAGAGAGCTAGAAACATCGATGAGAGAGAAACATCGATCAGCTGCCTCCTGCACATACCCCACCAGGGATGTGCCCGCAACCCAGGCACATGCCCCCGACCGGAATCGAACCTGGGACCCTTCAGTCCGCAGGCCGACGCTCCATCCACTGAGCCAAACCGGTTTCGGCTGGGCATCTTTTTAAAATCCTGTTTCTGGGCCTCATCCTCCGAGGCCCAGCTACTCTCATCCAAGGATGAGGCCCAGAAATCAGGATTTTAAAAAGATTCCCAGATGATTCTAATGTGCAGCCATGGTTGAGAACCACTGTTCTAGGTGCTAGAGATTTATCAGACGAAAGTCCCTGCTCTTGTGGAATTTACATTCTAGTGAGAGGAGAAAGGCTGTAAACATCAAACACAGTAAGTACAGGCATTGTATGATATGTTAGAAGGTGACAAGTGCTATTAAAAAACAAAGCAAGCTAAAAGGAGTCAAGAGTGGTTCCAATATTTTAAATTAGGAAGTCAAGCTGGGCTTTATTGGAAGATGATAGCTAAGATGAGAGAGAGAGAGTGAACTAGGAAAATATCTGGAAGGAGAGCACGTTAGACAGAAAAGCTGGTGCAAAAGTCCTGTCAGGAGCATGCTTGACAGGTATGAGACTGTGGGGAACCGATATAGGGTTGAGCCTCGGACTGACCTGCTGGCAAAGTCACAAACAAGTCCCAGCTTAGAGGGCTCAGTCCTCTTAGCCTAATTAGGCTTGACCTTATAACACTCCCTGGATCTTATCTGGGAGGCTAATGGGCTGAGGGAAGTGCAGGAAGTGTAACTATGGTCAAAACAGGTGAAACTCACAAGAACAGTGTAACTATGGTAACCACTACCTTGTTTACCTCTGACTATAAAACGTTGGTACCGCCTGAGCACCCGTGGAAGTCCTTCCTCTTGAGTTGGACTTACCCGTCTGGCCCCCCAATATTCCCAAATTATCTCTTGTCTTTTCTCTTTCATTTGTGTGCGGCTCCTCTTCCAGATCCTGAACTCTGAACCACACGGGACGTGGAGGGAAACATTAACAACATGAGACAGCGAGAGGCCAATGTGGCTGGGCAGAGGAAGCAGGTGAGAGAGAGAGAGTAGTAGAAGAGGTTAGATAGGTAATACGGGGATTGGATGAGTTGGGCCCTTGTATGTCATCATAAGAACTTTAGCTTAATTCTGACTTCTATTTTAACAGGATTACCCTGGTTGTTATGTTGAAAAGGGACTGTAAGGAGCAACACGTAAACAGGGAGACCTGTTAGGAGGCTACTGCAATAATCCAGGTGAGAGTTGATGGTGATTCAGACCAGGCAGGTGGTCAGGCTCTGGATATATTTTAAAGGTACAGGCAATAAGATTTTCTGATGGATGATATGGGGCAGATCAGAGACAGGCAAGGTATTTTCATTTAACAACAGGAAAAATTTGAGGTATTAACTGAGATGAGAAAGACTGGGTGGTACAAGTTTGCAAGGGGAAATTAGAAGTTCAGTTTTGTACATCTGAAATTTGAGACGTCTGTTAGTAGAAATTTAATAAGCAATTGCTTATAACAATCTGGAATTTAGGGTAAAGGCTAAGACTGGAGATAGACATTTGGGATTTGTTAGCATGTGAAGTATATGCAAAACCATGAGTTGATGAGGTCACTGAGGGAGTGAATATAGCCAGAGAAGAGGCCCAAGAACTGCACTTGGGGTGCTTCCAAGAGTTTGGGGATTGGGGAAAAACAATAAATGTTACTGAAAAGTGGCCAGTGAGGTTAGAGGCAAACCACGAGAGTACAGTATGGGAAAACCAAGGGAAGGAAGTGTTTCCAAGAGGAGGAAGTGACCAACTGCAACAAATGCTACTGACTCGCCAAGTAAAATTAGTATTGAAAATTGTCTGCTGGATTTAGCAATGTCCTTGACAAGAGCGATTTCTGTGGCAAGGTGAAAATGAACAAGCCTGATTGGAGTAAGTTTAAGAAAGAATGGGAGAAGAGGCATTAGAAGTACAAACGTTAGACAATCTTTTTGCATTTTACTGTGAAGGAGAACAGAGAAATGGGATGGTTAGCTGGAGTGGGAGCAGGATCAAGAGATTTTTAAATCAGAGAAATAATAGCATATTTACTTGCTCTTGAGAATGGTCAGCGGAGAGGAGAAAACTGATGTTGTAAGAGAAACAGGAGAGAATTGTTAGAGCTATGTTCTTGAGTAAACAAGAAGAGGTGGGACCCGGTGTCCACCTGGGCAGTTGGCATTATATAAGAGCGTGCACAGTTCATCTACTATAATTGGAGAAAAAGCAAACTCTGTGGGCATAAATTAATAGTACATGGGTAAATGTGCTTGTGGGCACCAGTGGAAGCTCACATTTGGATGCTTTTATCTCATTTAAAAAGTAAGCAAGATTTTCAGCTGAAAGTGAGGATGAAGAAGAGGCGCTGGAGATTTGAAGAGAGGAGAAAGTATGAAGCAGTTATCTGGGAGAGTGGAAGAATTAATGGACTGGCCAGATAATAGTATGATTGGCAGATAACATTAAGCGAACATTTGAATAATAATAATAATAATGGCAGGTAAACATATTGAGTGCTTATGTTTTAGCTAGTGTTTTAAGGAAGACTAAACTATCAATGCTATCTCCCCAGTCTGTGGATTTCTGTTAAGTCAGTTTTGCTACTCATGTGACCTAAATGGTGTGTTCCAGATCTTGTAACTGGGTCCATGTGTGGAGGAGGAGCTATGGCCTAGACATCTGACACACGTAGGTTTGAATCCCAGCTCTTTTCTCACTTGCTATGTTATCTTGGCCAAAAACTTAATCCCCGAGTCCCAGTTTCCTCATCTTTAAAATGAGAATAACATGCACTTATAGCATTTATGGAGATTAACAGAGTGTATGTAAAGTATCTGGTCAGTACCTGATGCAAAGTAGGGTCTCAATAAGATGAGTTTTCCTCCCCCTCCCTATTCGGGTGAGTTGCCCAGACCTTCAGTTCCCTCCCCAGAAAGGATCCTTCTTTGCACTTGGCCGTTTCATTACCAGAACTAGTTTCTACTCACAACCCAGTGAAGTCGTCCTTGTAGTATCACAGGTGGAGAGGGAATGCTGTCTTGCACTTTACTTGTTGGACTGTCTGCTGCCTAATCTGGGATGCTTCCCCACCCTCTGCTATTAGCCTGCTCTGAAACAGTGAGGGCCTTCCAAGGAGGACCCTCTGGCAACACTGACCTCTTCTGCCCACAACAGCCATTGAGACAATTCCTTGAGTTCCCAAACCCAGAAGGTGTGATCTGTCCTAACAAACTGTCCAACAGGGGCAGCGAAAGAGTGCGCTTAATTTTAATAGTATCAGTTATACCAAACTCCAAATTTTCAAAATGAGTATCCTCATTAATTATTATGGAATAATTAACCCTTTGAGTGCCAACCAATATCCTAGGAACTATGCTAAAATTGCCAAGGCATTTTTGCTGATTTTACAGCAGTTTAGGAAATCTGCACGTAGGTGCCATCTGTCAATAAATACTGAACTACTAGCATCTAAAAGTGACACCGCAGGAGGAGTGTGATCGCGCTCCCGGGCACTCTAGGGGTTAATCCATATTACACATATACTTCAAAGGATTTTTCCTGGAGCACTTTTTTTTTCTTTTCAGGAATACATGTTTTATAAAGTTAGACACATAAACAGTTTTGTACCCCATTAGGCTCCAAGCAAGTGTTTTGTGTTTTTTTTTTCTTCCTTGTTAAATCTTTACAATTGTGAGCACCAGCGCATAATAACTTGCTGAGCTTCAGTTAGGCCTAAAAACAATTACGTCCCAAATTGAAAACACACAGGATTCTCTATGTTATACTTACAAGCACTAATGAATATGTTAGTCTTTATTTTTTCATAATTTGATAAACCAAAGGGCACTTTGGTTTTATGTTGTTTACAGTAGTAGGACAAAAAATTTAGAAAATTGTGAAAAATCAATTCCAGGCAATTAAGTCTGACTGGAAAAAAACAAAACAAA
>NW_005871158.1:2808140-2851502 GCF_000147115.1 Myotis lucifugus
GGCGGGTCGGGGTGTTTCCGGTACCGAGGGAGCCCCCGCCCGGCTCAGCCCGGGTTTAAGGATTCATTCCTGGCCGCTAACCGTACACTCTTGGGGATCTACTGGTCCCAATTCCTTCAATGCACGGAATCACCTCGCCTCTTTGAGCTTTGGTTAAAATGGTTTATAAAACCTACCTATAGCCCGGTGGGAGTGGCGCAGTGTTGGAGCCTCGGCCTATGAACCAGGAGATCACCGTTCGATTCCCGGTCAGGGCATGATCGCTGATGCTCTCTCATCATTGATGTTTTTATCTCTCCCTTCCTCTCTGAAATCAATACAAATATATACATTTAAAAAACCCTACATAGACAGTGTAAAGATTTAAATGAATGTATGTGACTGCCTGCTCAGTGGTTAGAGCAGGGGAGGCGAAGGGTCGGGGATTGGATTCCTGGTGAAGGGCACGAATGGGTTGCAGGTTCAATCCCCAGCCCTGTCTGGTGGGGAAAGGAGGCAACCAATGGATGTCTCTCTCATGTTGATGTGTCTTTCTCTCTCCTCCTCCTCTACCCCCCCCCCCGCCCCCCCAATCCCTTCCATTCTAAAAAATCAATGGGAAAAATATTCTCAGTCCTTGGGTGAGGAATAAAAGAAAAGATTTAAATGAATATATGTTACGCTCTTGTCATCAGATACACAGTGGGTTGTCATCAGATAGACAGTATATTAAATTTAACGGGGCTGGGGGAATAAAAGTTACAGTCCTTCCCCCAGCCAGCTAGCAAAACATTCAAAAACAAATATTTTTTGAATGTCTACTGTGTACCAGGTGTTGGAGATATAGTATTAGATAAAACAGAAGGTGTCCTTCCTCTCCTAGAGCCAGTTAACTTGTTGTTCATTCATTCATGCGATAAATGGGGAAATTATAGAGCAGCTGGTTTCAACTCAGCAGGAGGAACTTTCTAATTATTAGAGTTGTTCATAAGGAGCATGAAACCACCCAGGAGATATTAACTCACCATCACTGAAAGTGACTTTCATTTGGATTAGTTGGTTTCTAAATATTGCTTTGACTTAATTTTGTATTGAATAACATGGCCAATATAATTTTGGTTGACATTAAGAAGCTTATGGATTAGGGGAAATGAAATATGTTTTTAAATAATTTTGTTAGGCAAGTATGGTAAGTGCTCAACAGAGGACTTGTAAGGTGGATTCTGAGGAAGGACAGGTCTCATTTAGTTTGAGGGGCTCAGGGATAGTTTCTTGCAGGAGGCAGGACGTATAATGGGCCTTGAAAGAGAGGTAGGATATTTTTTAACAGACTTTATTTTTAGAACAGTTTAGATTGACAGAAAAAAAAAATGAGAAGATAGTACAGTGTATTCCCACATACTCTATAACTAGTTTTCTCTGTTAACAACATCTTACATTACTATGGAACATTTGTTACAATTAATGATCCAATACAATTTTTAACCAAAGTCCATAGTTTATTCAGATTTCCTGTGTGTGTGTGTGTGTGTGTGTGTGTGTGTGTTTTCTGTTCCAGGATTCCCAACTAGTATATCACTAGTTGCAGAGTTTCCTTAGATTTCTCTTGGCTGTGACAGTTTCTCAGACCTTCTTTGTTTTTTATCATCTTGACAGTTTTGAGGAGTGCTGGTTGGATTTTTTGTAGGATGCCCTACTACTGGAATTTGTTTGGTGTTTTTCTCAAGATGGGCCTGGGGTTTTGGGTTACTGAAAGGAAAAATACATCATATCAAGGGTACATACTATCAATATGATTTATGAATGTTGATGACAACTTTGACCACGTGACTGGGGTAGTGTTTGTCAGGTTTCTCCAATGTTTTGTGGAAAGTGTCAGATTTATCTCTTGTCTCCCATTTATTTATTTAATCATTTATATCGGTATGGACTTATGGTATTTTTTTTATACTTGGAGTTATAAGGTAATAGTATTTTATTTTGCTGCTGAGATTGTTCCAGCTTTGACTATTGGGATCATTTTCAGTTTGTTCCACCACTCTTTTGACATACCCCTCTCAATGTGGGTTTTTCTGTTTGTTTTTGTTTTAAATCTCTTCTTTAATTTCTGGCATTACAAAATACTCTAGGCTCATCATGCATATTTCCTGTCCCCATCCTAGAATCAACCATTTCTCCAAGGAACCATCATTCCTTTTATCGGAGAAAGGTATTAGAAACCAAAGTCTGGCTAGCGTATCATTTCTTTTAGACCTCTCTCAACTGACAAAGCAAAGAAATTAATGCGTGTATACTATGTATATACACATATGTATAAGTATTTCTATGTATATTCATCTGTATCTATATCAAGCTAACAATGAGTTCATACTGATGTTGCCAATGAGTTCATACTGATTACCACATGGATCATTTTAGCCTTGAGAGAGAGGAATAAAAAGAAAACGTAAACACAAATATGAGGAATAAAGTAAAAAAAAATGCTGTCACATTCTTAAATATGTCTCCTAGTATACATTACATGCATTTCTTTTGAATATCAAATTAGGAGTGGAATTGCTGGGTTATACTTTATGTATCTTCAATTTAGTAGATAATACCTGTTAAGAACTATGAAAAGTCTGAGATTTTACCCTACTTGCAAGCTAACAAGCTAGCCTGTTACTGTTTTATTGATGTTGATAGAAGATACAAGATGCCTGGATTAGAAACAAAGGATTTTTTAAAATTCAGGCAAAAGCAATAGCCAAAGTTTCAGGTTCCTGTTGGTTGCCCTGACTCTCCCTCAGGGGGTTAGATGTGTGGGAAAAACTCAAGTGGACCTAGATGGATGCATATACAGTTGGTTTTGTTGACAGAGAGGGAACACTGAGTGGAAGACTAAACATAGAAAAGGTACAGTAAAAATCCTCCTATATAATAAAAGGGTAATATGCAAATTGACCCTAATGGCAGAACGACCAGGAACGACCAGTTGCTATGATGCGCACTGACCACCAGGGGGCAGACACTTAATGCAGGAGCTGCCTCCTAGTGGTCAATGCACTCCCACAGGGAGAGTTCCACTCAGCCACAAGCCGGGCTAACGGCTGTGAGCACAGCAGCGGTGGTGGGAGCCTCTCCTGCCTCCACAACAGGCAACGCTAAGGAAGTCCGACTGCAGCTTAAGCTGTCAGTCAGACATCCCCTGAGGGCTCCCGGGCTGCCAGAGGGATGCCTGACTGCCAGCTTAGGCCTGATCCCCCAGGGAGAGAGACATCCCCCAAGGGGTCCTGGGACTGCAAGAGGGCACAGGCCGTGCTGAGGAGACCGCCCATCCCCCCGAGTTCACGAATTTTTGTGCACCGGGCTTCTAGTCCTATCTAATAATAGACAAACATGGTAATTGACTGTACCTTCGCTATGCCTCCCATTGGCTAATCAGCATGATATGCAAATTAACCGCCAACAAAGATGGTGGCTAATTTACATACTGCAGGCAGGGCGGGACAGCGCCATCCTGCCTGCCCTGTCACCATCCGGGCCTGCTATCTGCGACCCGGGGTGGCTGGTGTTCGTGTGCGACCCGACCTGGGGCGGTTGGGTGGTGCAGCAGCGATTGGCACCGAGGGATCGGGGCTGCCATCTGCCACCTGGGGAGCGGGCCTAAGCCAGCAGGTGGTTATCTCCCGAGGGGTCCCAGACTGTGAGAGGGCACAAGTTTGGCTGAGGGACACCCCCCCCACCCCCCTCCCCCGCCAGTGCACAAATTTTTGTGCACCAGGCCTCTAGTATAGAATAAAAGATTAAAAAATGGTACCACCTGTATAGGGCACTTACTATGAATGGAGCTTGTAGGATTGGAAGTTGCTCCTCTTCTTAAGGAGATGTCACTTTTTTCAGAAATACATCTATAGTGGTTTGCTTAGTTTTTCTCTCTCTTTTTATCATAGATTTGTTTATAAGCATATAAGGTACCACAAACATTCTTTTCTATTAAAACCTTTCGGTGTTGGGAGTCCATGTTTTAAACTTTTTAGGGGGCTTGTTGAGCTATGTAAAAGCTTCTGCTAAAGTCTTTACTGTCAATTTTCTGGAGGTTCTTTTTCTTTTTCTGCAGTTTCCTTTTTTCTTGCATCTTCTTTAGTGATGTGTCCCTGTGCCTGTTTGGAGAACTCCTCAGTAGTCAATTCCTCAGGAACCAACTCTAAGAGCTACTCAGTGTCACCGTCATCCATACCCAGGTTAAAGTTGTTTGCCATGTCACCACAGCCTTGTTGATTTTTGCAAACTTTATGCTATGGTTGCAAAACCAAAGAGTGGTTATGACATCACTACACGATAGGAATTTTTCAGTTCTATTATAATCTTACTAGAGGCCCGGTGCACGAATTTGAGCACAGGTGGGGTCCCTCTGGGTGGCCTGCAGGGATTGGTCCGAAATCCGCAGTCCAACACCACCTGCAGCTCCTACCTGCTGATCTCACTCATCCTGGCCCCACTTGCCTGCCGTGGGCTTGTGCCCAATCAGTCCTGATCGGGAGAGGCTTGTGCTGCTGCAGCAGCACTCACCAGTTATGAGCCCTGCATCTGATGCCCTCCCAAGGGGAGTGGCCTGAAGGATCAGGCTGAAACCGGTTCTCTGACATCCCCTGAGGGGTCCCAGATTGTGAGAGGGCTCAGGCCAGGCTGAGGGACCCCACTGGTGCACGATCAGGCCAGGGAGGGACTGTGGGAGGGCTCCAAGGCATGTCCGGCCCATCTCGCTCAGTCCCAATCGGCCCAGACCCCCAGCTGCAAGCTAACCTACCGGTCGGAGCATCTGCCTCCCTGGTGGTCAGTGCACATCATAGCAACTGGTTGACCAGTTGACTGCCCCCTGATGACAAGTGCACATCATAGCGAGCAGTTGAGCAGCCTTAGAATATCATTAGCATATTATGCTTTGATTGGTTGTTCGGTTCTGCTGTTCGGTCTATTTGCATATTGCCCTTTTATTATAGAGTATGGGACCACTACCATATATGTAGTCTGTGTTGACCAAAACGTTTTGTGGTGCATGACTGTATAATAAAGGCAATGTATGACAAGCCCATAGATAATCACACTCAAGGTGAAAAATGTGAGTTGTCTGAAGTGGGAATCGTTGCTTTTAATAATTGTTAATAGAAAGCATAATATTGAATAAGTTTAATATATATAAGACAGATACTTTTCAATGTCCAATTTTGACTTTCAGATATTTTTAAGGATGTCTCCATTACCCTAGTTTTATTTCTGTCTTTAATTTACTTATTTATCAAACAAACATTTTTTGTGTTCTTTTTGCTCTCATTTTTCTTAGTTTGTGGTACCATTAGAAAACGGATTGATCCAAAGACAGATGGCTGAAAGTGCTGAAGAAGAAAATATAAAATGGACAACCACCATTATTATTAGTTCATCTCTTAAGGTAAAGAGGCATTTGGGCCATTGATCTTTTTTCTCCTTTATTTATTAAGGTATTACATATGTGTCCTTAACCCCCCCCAGTGTCCCCCCACCCCCACCCCGCTCATGCCCTCACCCCCCATGGTGTCTGTGTCCATTGGTTAGGCTTATATGCATGCATACAAGTCCTTTGGTTGATCTCTCCTCCTTACCCCCATCCTCCCCTACCTTCCCTCTGAGGTTTGACTGATCAGTGCTTCTCTGTCTCTGGATCTGTTTTTGTTTATCGGTTTATGTTGTTCATTATATTCCACAAATGAGTGAGAGCATGGGATATTCATCTTTTTCTGACTGACTTATTTTGCTTAGCATAATGCTGTCCAGTTCCATCCATGCTGTTGCAAATGTTAAAAATTCCTTCTTTTTTACAGCAGCGTAGTATTCCATTGTGTAGATGTACCACAGTTTTTTAATCCACTCATCTGCTGATGGGTACTTAGGCTGTTTCCAAATCTTAGCTATGGTAAATTGTGCTGTTATGAACATAGGGGTGCATATATACTTTCTGATTGGTGTTTCTAGTTTCTTGGGATATATTCCTAGAAGTGGGATTACTGGGTCTGATGGGAGTTCCATTTTTAGTTTTGAGGAAACTCCATACTGTTCTCCACAGTAGCTGCACCAATCTGCATTCCAACCGGCAGTGCACAAGGGTTCCTTTTTCTCTGCATCCTTGCCAGCACTTGTTTATCCTTTCAAAGAACCAGCTCTTGGTTTCATTGATCGTTTATATTGGTTTTTGTGGGGTTTTTTTTGGTCTCTATGTCATTTATTTCTGCTCTGATCTTTATTATCTCCTTTTTGCTCACTCTGGGCTTTTCTTGTTGCTCTCTTTCTAATTCTTTAAGTTCTAGAGTTAGATAATTTATTACCATTTTTTTTCTTCTCTTTTGAGGTAGGCCTGTAGAACTATAAACTTCCCTCTCAGGACTGCTTTCACTGTGTCCCATAGATTTTGGATTGCTGTGTTTTTATTGTCATTCGTTTCCAGGATGTTTTTGATTTTTTCTTTGATCTCTTTGGTAACCTAATCATTATTTACTAGCATACTATTCTGCTTCCTAGTGTTTGAATTTTTTTATTGTGGTGTATTTCTAATTTTATGCCATTGTGGTCTCAGAAGATGCTTGATATGATTTCAGTCTTCTTGAATTTGGGGAGACTTTGCCTGTGACCCAATATGTGGTCTATCTTTGAAAATGTCCCATGTGCGCTTGAGAAGAATGTATATTCCGTGGCTTTGAGGTGAAATGTTCTAAAGGTGTCAATTAATTCCATCTGATCTAGTGAGTCATTTAGGGTTGCTGTTTCTATGCTGATTTTTTTTTTTGTCTAGAGGATTTATCCAGTGATGTCAGTGGGGTAGTTGTTCAGGCTACCCCCTCTGGGCTCAGCCTCTCGTGGTTGTGATCTTAGATCTAGAATCCCCTGCCGACAGCAGCCCTGTGGATTTCCTTTCCACAGTCAGACACTACGCTTGTCCCAAGGGACGCAGCTTTGGTGCCGTGAAGCTTCCTTCTGACCCTCTGTGCGTGGAGGTCTCATAATTCTCTCCAGCCCAGATCCCTGATTTTACTGTTCTCCAGGCGTCCTTTGCCCTTCCGGCTGCGAATTGTCTCACCAGTCGTGTCTACTTCGCCGATTCCAGGTGGATGTTATTCAATGTATTTGCTCCTTCTATTTGCTCTGGGATAGGGCTCGGGACACGTCTGCCTATTACGCTGCCATTTTGTCTCTCCCTCTGATCTTTGATTTAAATATTAAAAGTGATAGGACACTAATTTAAAAGATCATTAGCTTGATTATCCAAAGTTGTATGGATCAGCAATTACATAAGTTAAATGTATTTTAAAGATTAAATTATAATCTTTACTGCATCCATTTTCAACACCCTACTTCTTTAAATATTTGAAGGAAGGGAATTTTTCTAAAGTTATTTTTTTTCTCTTTAAGCCTATTCCAGTAGAGATGTTAAGGAATTCCAGAAACTATAAAACATGCACATAATAATTATTTATTTAAGACCAGAGGCCCGATGCACAAAATCTGCAAGAATAGGTCTTCCTTTCCCTGGCTGCTGGCACCAGCTTCCCTCTGGCACCCAGGACCCAGGCTTCCCTCCAGCCGCCGGCACCTGGGACCTGGGCTTCCCTCCAGCAGGCACCCGGGACCCAGGGTTTCCTCACAGCCCCTTCGTCTGGAAGGTCGTCCAGTCTAATTAGCATGTTACGCTTTTATTATTATAGATTTTTCAAAGATAAACAGAAACTGATTTGTCTGATTTAATGGCATTGGGAGGAGCAGTCAGCTTAATTGTCACTTCCTTGATGATTACCTTTCTTTCCTCTCTGACTGCTTTTCAGATTTTGGCATTTTGTAGTTTAAATTATGAATTTCTTTTTATCTTTGAGGTTCATAAATCTGTGAATTGGTGTCATTTATCAGGTTCTTACTCATCATCTCCTTTAATATTACTCCTGTCCTATTCCTTCGCTCCTTCCCCTTTTAACTCCTATTACATACTAGAGGTCCGGTGCATGAAATTCATGCACGGATGGAGTTCCTGGGCCTGGCCAGTGATCAGGGCCTATCAGGGCCATCTCGCCCAGTCCCGATCAGGGCCGGGCCAGTTGGGGCCTGCTGGCTGCTGGCCAGGGCCTTCTTGATGGGGTGGAAGGGACGGGGGGGAGGGACCGCGGGAGGTTGGCTGTGGGAGTGCACTGAGCACCAGGGGGAAGCTCCTGCGTTGAACATCTGCCCCCTGGTGGTCAGTGTGCATCATAGCGACTGGTCGACCAGTCGTTCCAGTCATTTGGTCGTAATAGTCACTTAGGCTTTTATATATAGAGACTAGAGGCCCGGTGCACGAAATTCGTGCACTGGGGGGTGGGGTTCCCTCAGCCCAGTCTGCCCCTCTCACAGTCTGGGAGCCCTCAGTGGATGTCCTACTGATGGCCACAGTCTGGCAGCAGAGGCTCGGAGCAGACGTCCCGTGTGTGTGTGTGTGTGTGTGTGTGTGTGTGTGTGTGTGTGTCTGCTAGGGCCTGCCCCCAGCCGCGCCACGTAGGCTCGAAGCAGTTGCCGTGTGTGTGTGTGTCTCCCCACTGGGGGTCTGCCCCCAGCCACATTGGAGGCTCAGAGCAGGCACTGTGTGTGTGTGTGTGTCTGCTGGGGGCCTGCCCCCAGCCATACCATGGAGGCTTGGAGCAGGAGCCCCTCTGTGTTGATCTCTCAGGCTCCTGGCCTCCACTGCATGTTGTACTCTCCCTTGAGCTATGGCCAGGATGGGGGTGCTGCTTGCAAGCCGGGCTTTCCTGCTCCCGGATCGCCATGGCGACCAGGGAGCAGGCCCAGTTTGGAGCTGCCCGCAGGCCGGACTTTCCTGCTCCCGTTTCAGGCCCAGCTTGGGGCTGCCCGCAAGCCAGGCTTGCTTTCCTGCTCCCAGATCACCATGGCAACCAGGGAGCAGGAGAAGTTTGGGGCTGCCTGCAGGCCAGGCTTGCTTTCCTGCTCCCGGATCCTCATGGCGACTGGGGAGAAGTCGCAGCTGGGGGCTGCCCTCAGGCCGGGCTTGCTTTCCTGCTCCCGGATCAGGCCCAGCTGGGGGCTGCCCTCAGGCCAGGCTTGCTTTCCTGCTCCCGGATCACCATGGCAACTGGGGAGCAGGCAAAGTTTGGGGCTGCCCACAGGCCAGGCTTGTTTTCCTGCTCCCGTATCCGGATCCTCATGGCGACTGGGGAGAAGGCGCAGCTGGGGACTGCCCACAGGTCGGGCTTGCTTTCCTGCTCCCGGATCAGGCGCAGCTGGGGGCTGCCTACAGGCCGCACTTTTCTACTTACCGATGGCCGAATCACCACAGCGACCCAGGGCCCAGCGGCACTTTCCTGCTCTCCAATAGTCATAGGGTCCCGGCTGGGGGCGGGGCTTAGCAGTGTGGGGCTTAGGGGGCACAGGGGTCCCGGCTGGGGGCTCAGGTGGCACACAGGGGTCCCGGCTGGGGGCGGGGCTTATGCCCCGCTGCCCAGGGCTGCACATGGGGCCCAGATGACAGCTCGCGCTGTCCCGCCCTGCCTGTAGTATAGGATAGAGGCCTGGTGCATGGGTGAGGGCTGGCTGGTTTGCCCTGAAAGTGTCCCAGATCAGGGTGGGGGTCCCGCTTGGGTGCCTGGCCAGCCTGGATGACGGGCTGATGGCTGTTTGCAGCTGGTCACACCCCCTTCTGGGTGGGGGTCCCCACTTGGGTGCCCAGCCAGTCTGGGTGAGGGCCTGAGAGCCGTTTTCAGGCTGGAGGGCAACTTAAGCTCCCAGCCTCTCCTTTTTTTCTTTTTTTTTATTCTGGTATTTATTACCTTCTATAGCTGTCACTGGAGCTGAGAGCCAGCTGCAGCTCTGAGGGCTGAAAGCAGGTTTCTGGGTCTGTTTGGCTTCTATAATTGAAACTCTGTTGCCATCACAGCAGCTCTAAGCTCTGAGGCCGAAGCTGGCTGAAAGCAGGTTTCTAGGTTAGTTTGGCTTCTATAATTGAAACTCTGTTGCCATCACTGCAGCTCTAAGCTCTGAGGCCGAAGCTGGCTGAAAGCAGGTCTCTGGAGCCTGTTTAGCTTCTATAATTGCAACATAGTTGCTTAGAGTGCAGCTCAGAGCTGGGCCGCGGCAGGCGGGGAACCTTGGCTTCCTCCATCCCTGGAGCAAGCAAGCCTCCTGTTCGCTTCAGCTGCGTGGCTGCCGGCCGCCATCTTGGTTGGCAGTTAATTTGCATATCCTGCTGATTAGCCAATGGGAAGGGTGTTGGGGTTATGGTCATTTTGCATGTTTCTCTTTTATTAGATAGGATGTGCTAGATCATCTCACAATACTTTCTATTCATTTTGAGCTCTTTTACTTTTACTGTGTCTTTGGGCTGCAGTCTAGGTAATTTCATCATCTGTCTTTCATGTCAGTATTTATCTCTTTAATCCTGATAAATTTAGCCATTGAGAAATTTTGTGGGGTTTTTTTGTGGTTTTTATTCAGTTTTGTTTGACTTTTTTCAAATTACAAAATATACATAGAGAAAAGTACATAAAAATGTATGTGAACCATTTAATATACTTATTATAGAGAGAATACTATGTAGTTAATCACATCAACAAAATGACACTACTAATTTCCTTTTTCCTCAGGACTTTTATTAATCATATCAGTGATCAAATACTAACCATATTACATATTTATATAATTTTTATTGTATAAAATGTATAATATTTACAATTTTTATAACCATAATTCTCACATTTATTTTAATATTAGTTACACAGTTAAATGGATTCAATGTTCTCTTCTAGTTTTTATGCAAAAGATGTGTCTTCCCAACACCTAACTTTTGTAATGATCCATCAGATAAGCTTCAGGCATAGAAGAAATGTTCTTTCCCTGGAAGAGCCAAAATTCTCATACATGGCTTTAAAAAATGTCCCCTTGGTAGAGGGTCTATTCTTTTTTATGTGTTTTATTTGGGTTTATATATACCTCTTAGTTTTATAAAATATAAAGTATCCTTTTGTTTCTCATTCTCCTTTGGCTTTTGTGCACTTTCTAAAGAAAGAAGGGGAAATCATAGTTTTTATTCCAATAGTTCCTATTTTTAAAAATTTCTCTATTGACTTTAGAAAAAGAGGAAGGGAGAGAGAGACAGACATCAATTTGTCGTTCCACCTATTTATGCATTCATTAGTTGATTCTTGTATGAGCCCTGACCAAGGATTGAACCTGCAACCTTGGCCTATAAGGATGACACTCTAACCAACTGATCTACCTGGCCAGGGCCTATTTTTTAAAATATTTTATATGGTGCTTTACATCACCTGTACTCATAAATCTTTTTTGTTTTTTACTAATCATTGTTTTAGAAAAATCATTAGAAGTAGAATAGTTGGGTTAAAAAGGCATGCACATTTTAGGACTTTTGATATGTATTGTCAAATTATCTTCCAGAATGTTTTTTTAAAATATATTTTTTATTGATTTTTTACAGAGAGGAAGGGAGAGGGATAGAGAGTTAGACACATCAGTCAGCTGCCTCCTGCACACTCCCTACTGGGTATGTGCCCGCAACCAAGGTACATGCCCTTGACCGGAATTGAACCTGGGACCCTTGAGTCCGAAGGCCGATGCTCTATCCATTGAGCCAAACCGGTTAGGGCAGAATGTTTTTATTTACACTCCCATCAGCAGTACATAGGAGGGTCAACTTACTCTCAAGTTTGACAATTCCAAATGTTATCATATTAAAATCTTTTTTTGATAGCTTATATTTTAGATTTATTGGATGACAAGAGAGATTAAACATTTTTTCATATAAAGATTTATTATTTTCCTTTTTTTAAAATAATTGTGACTTTTCTTTTTCTATTGGTATAAAAACTAAATTTTTAGTCTTTCAAAATATTAAAAATAGTACACATTTGTATTATAACATTGATTATTAATGTTCTTAAGTTTTTCCTTTTCAGTATTATTTGATATTTATGACATAAGTTGCAAGTTTTTATTTCTATTTAATCTTGAGGAATTAAGGCAGCTGTTTTTCTTATAAAGTCAAATTTACACCTTTTTTCTTTTGAGATTCATTAAATAGCTCTTATTCTTATAAAATTTTCATATTTTAAGCTTAAATATGTGATACATATATACACATGTTCACATACAAATAACCATTACATATTATATAGTCTTGAGTCTCATTCTGTTCTGTTTGTTTGATTTGTATAGTAAATATTGAATTCTTGCCACACTTTTCAATTCATTGGAGTTTTGTGATAAAAACTTGGTAAGGCATGTTCTTTCCATACTACTTTTATGTTTATTAAAATATATGTATTCTTCTAGACCAGAGAATCAGCAAACTATGACCGTGGCCTGCCTACAGCCAAGTTTTGCCCAGCCAATGAGTAAAGAATGGTTTTTACATCTTTAAAAGCTTGTAAAAAAGAGAGAAAGAGAGAGAGAGAGAGGAAGGGAGGGAAAGAAGAAAGAGTGAAGGGAAAGTAGGATAGAAAGGAAATAGGGCAGGGAAATAGAAGGGGAGGTAAAGAGGGGAGGGAGAAAGGAAGAAAAGAAAAAAATGTGACACATCATATGCATCCTAAAAAGCCTAAAATATTTATAATCTGACCTTCTACTGAAAAAGTTTGCCAAACTTTGTTCTAGATGAACTTCAGAATCACTTTAAGCTCATAAAAGTGCCACACTTATTTTGAATTGAATTAAATTAGGGAAAAATTTATTTCTGTGAACACCATATATCATTTTATTTTAAAATATATATATATATTTTAAACTCTTCTATTATTTTTATTGTTATAATTGGGCTCCCCCAATAGGATAGAATTAAAATTTATTAGCATGGCAGACATGGGTCATCAGTTATTCTAACACTGTCCTCAAATTAACTGGCTCATATACAGCTTACATACTTACCATATAAGTATCATATTTTTAGATCTGAATACCTTTGCCTGTGTTACTTTTTCTGTCCAGGCTGTTCTCACATTTGTCTTCTTCCTTCATTATCTACTTAATAAACTGCTTTCCACTAAAGATTTGACTCAAATTTTATGAAGTTTTCTTGACTCACATCTGTCACAACACACCCTTTTTAATATACTTTCTGGTTCTTTGTCAAAATTCTCAACCATGTCTTTTAACTTCTTGAACATTTGCTATTTAAAGGTATCTTATATAATAAAAGGCTAATATGCAAATGACCGAACAGCAGAATGACTGGTCGCTATGATGCGCACTGACCACCAGGGGGCAGACACGCAATGCAGGAGCTGCCCCCTGGTGGTCAGTGTGCTCTCACGGGGAGCACCACTCAGCCAGAAGCCGGGCTCATGGCTGGCAAGCACAGCGGCAGTGGCAGAAGCCTCTCCCGCCTCTGCAGCAACGCTAAGGATATTCGACTGCCAGCTTAGGCCCGCTCCCCAGAAGAGGGTCTAAGCCAGGGGTGGGCAAACTTTTTGACTCGAGTGCCACAATGGGTTCTTAAACTGGACCGGAGGGCCGGAACAAAAGCATGGATGTGTGAACTAATATAAATTCAAAGTAAACATCATTACATAAAAGGGTACGGTCTTTTTTTTTTGTTTGTTTTATTCATTTCAAACGGGCCGGATCCGGCCCGCGGGCCGTAGTTTGCCCACAGCTGGTCTAAGCTATCAGTCAGACATCCCCTGAGGGCCTCTTGCAGGCCTGGCTGAGGGACCACCCCCCACCCCCCGAGTGCATGAATTTCATGCACCAGGCCTCTAGTATATCTGCTAATTTCACTATACACTGAGTGGCCAGATTATTATGATCGGCCAGATTATTATGACCACTCCATCAGTACTTTGTTGGGCCACCTTTTGCCTTCAATACTGTGGCGATTCTTTTTGGCATTGACTCCACGAGATGTTGAAAGGTGATGCGAGGAATCTGACACCATGACTGATGAATAGCACTGTCCAGTTCTGTGAGATTTGATGGTTGTGGAACCAGCTGCCTGATAGCTCTTTTAACTTCGTCGCACAAATGCTCAATTGGATTGAGATCTGGTGATTTGGGGGCCACCTAAGCAAGGTAAAGTCTCCCTCATGTTCTTGAAACCACTCCTGCACAATACGAGCACTGTGGCATGGCGCATTGTCTTGTTGGAAGAAGCCATCTCCATTGGGATATGCCATCAACATGATAGGATGAACTTGATCAGCAACAATACTTAGGTATGTTGTGCTATTCAGACGTTTATAATGATCTGGCCCTCTAGCAACTTCAGCACAAAATTATAGCTAATTTGCCTACAAACGTCAGGTGGTCATAATAATCTGGTCACTCAGTGTATGTATCCCCTATGTGTCTGTTTATATTTCCTGATGTTTCTGATGGTTCTTTCATGTAATCTTGTCTCTTTGTATGTCTGATTACTTTTTATTGTGTTGGACTTTATATTTTTTATTTTACTTAATGTTTTAAAAATATATTTTTATTGATTTCAGAGAGTAAGGGAGAGAGAAAGAGATAGAAATATCAACGATGAGAGAGAATCATTGATCGGCTGCCTCTTTCATGCCCCTACTGGGGATTGAGCCTGCAACCTGGGCATGTGCCCCTGACCAGAATTGAACCCGGGACACTTCATTCTGTAGGCCGACGCTCTATCAACTGAGCCAAACCGGCTAGGGCTGGACTTTATATTTGAAAAATTATTTCTAGAAATAATTTGAGGCCTAAAATAGTATTCTATTTCTCTAGAGAAGTCTTAATTCTGCAAGATAATTAAATTCCTAATGCCCTAAGAGGGTTGCCAGATAAAATACAGGACACTCAATTAAATTTGAGTTTCAGATAAGCAATGACTATAGTATAAGTACATCCTAAATATTCCATGGGACATATTTATGCTAAAAATTATATTGTTTACCTGAAATTCAAATTTAACTGGGTGTTCTATAGTTTTATTTGTTAATCTAGTAACCCAACCCCTAAGGTGTTTGTTGTATGTAAAAATGAACTTATTTTCTGTGCATCTAGAATGGTATTGGTATAGGAAAAGTGAGAAAATAGTCACCCAAATAGTTTTGTTTGTTCTGTAGTTCAAATGAGGAGACCTGATTGAGAAAGGTTGCTCTAGGAAGAGCTTCTGCAAGATGCTTGGGAGCATTAGTAATACAGTATTAACTTAATACAATTTCAGGGATTGAAATGATTTGAAGCAAGGCTGCAATCCCTGTGAGAGCTGTTCTACTTTTGTCAAAGGCTCTGTTCAGGCTTTCATCTGTCTCTTCCTTAATTGTCAGGTAGATGCCCTCAGGGAAAATATGGCCTAAATGCTGGTCTCATATCTTTAAATTTCTGTATAGATCTCGGTCTTGTAATTTTTCACTATCCTGCTAGCTCTCTGATGCATTCAAGCAGTTTTTAAAAATTGTCCAGCTTTGGCACTCTCTTCCTCCCAGGAGCACGCCCATGGCTGTCCCTCTTCCCTCTTCTTCCCCAACAGGAGTGCATCTCTGAAACTTTAAGGGACCCCACAAGATTTGCAGCCAGAACAGCAATGGGCAGCATCAGTTCATCTGGGCAAACTCCCTGAACCTGTCCCCAAGGCCCCCTTTTCTCCTACTTCTTAGTGAGCCATAGCAGCCCAGCCTAGGCTCTTTCTTTCTTTTAAATATTTCAGAGAGGGAGGGGAAGAGAGAGATAGAAACATCAATGATGAGAATCATCGACTGGCTGCCTCCTGCACACTCCTACTGGGGATCAAGCCCCAACCCAGGCATGTGCCCTGACTGGAATCCAGTCATGACCTCCTGGTTCATAGGTCAATGCTCAGCCACTGAGCCACACTGGCCGGGCAGCAGTCTAGGCTCATTTTATTTTATTTTTATAAAATATATTTTTATTGATTTCAGAGAGGAGGGGAGAGGGAGAGGGAGAGAGAGATAGAAATATCAATGATGAGAGAGAATCATTGATTGGCTGTCTCCTGCATGCCCCACACTAAGGATTGAGCCTGCAACCTGGGCATATGCCCTGACCAGGAATCTAACTGTGACCTGGTTCATAGGTTGATGCTCAACCACTGACCCACGCTGACCAGGCACTGAGGCTCATTTTAACACCTAGTCCCTCTCCTGTTATCCTAGGCCCTTTTTTGTTTCACTGCCTCTAGCTTTAATAAACATTCTCTTAAAAAAAAAAAAGGAAGAAAAAAAATTGTCCAGCTTCCCAGTTGCCTTCAGCAGGAGGGTTGGCCTAAATTACTTAGTCTGCCATCACTGGAAGCAATGTATAATTTTAAAACAGCAGGAGCAGCTCAGGGGAAGTGTCATAATTGAACTCGACATCAGGATCTGTTTGAATGGCACAAAATACTCCTTTAGGAAGGAAAGAGGGTATATATTTCATACCTAATTTCTGCCTGTGTGCTTAAAATATACATGATCTGAGGAAAAATATAAAATAAAATTAATATACCTAAGGGATTTTTACGTATTTTGAGAATAACAAACAGGAAAAACTATTAACCACTTAAGTTTTAGTGTCTTGGGTATTATGATTTAATTACTTGGTAGAATCAGAAATGAGATGAATTTTGAAATGGTTATTATTGAAACCAAAAGTTTGGTTGCTGTTTTCTGACTCACCTAAGGATTAAGACATTTTAAAAGTACCCTAAAAGTAACTGTTAAGTAAACAGATGAATTTGAGAATTGGTGTCTTTGTTGTATTCTAGACCTAGCACTTCATGTTTCTGTTAACCATCTAAGAAACACACCACCACCCACATTCTGTTATACATTAATGCATGTCAGAATCCATCTCTACGGGATTTTTTCTAAAGTTTTCATTTACTCTAGCTTTCATAGTTCAGTTCTTTAATTATGCCCTTAATTTCTTTCCGTAAGTAATGTAACTGTAGTACACAACTCATGTCCAAACCTGCAATGTTTGAGCTGAACTAAATATTTTTGGGTTTTTTGGTGGGTTTTTTTCTCCATAGAGAACATTTAGTGTATCTTTTGATGATCAAATCTTTAAGTGGTTTAGTAATAAAAGAAGCTGTTAAACTTATTTTAATGTATTAGCTTTAATAAAAACTATTCTAAGCATGTCTTAAGTTTGTATTTCTGAAAAATTTTTTGAAGAGTTGTGAAATTGCAACTGCCCTGGAAAACCGAAGTCACAAGGTTCGGTATTCAGCTTCAGTGGAAAATGGATCAATTATATTTTCTCGTACTGGTACAGTATATTTGCTAATTGCCTTGATTTAAGTTTCTTATAAAATATGTAAGTATAAGTTCTAATAATTTGGTAGTTCATTAACCAAGTAATAAGCTTAAGGTGTTATCTTTTGGGAGAGGTCAATGTATAAGACTTGGTTACTGCTGCAAAAGCAGCACATCTAGCCAATTACAAAACATATCCCTTTTTAAGATTATAATTGTTGAACTAAAACTGAACCAGTGGAGTCTGGTAGAGGATGGTAAAAACTATTTGGTTTGGAACTAAGATGAAAAATAGAACATAACCATCCCCCCAATAATCAATACTTGTATTAGAGTATTACCCATATTAACAAAGAAGCCAACATCACAATATTGGTCAAAATCCATTCACAAAAACAATATAGAGTGTTTTTCATGATTTTGTACAAGATTTTGCTGAATATAATATAAACAAATAATAACTAAAAGAATCAAATGGAGACATGCAAATGCCCCTTATATCATAATGCCATACAACTGTGAGTCATGACCAACGTACTAAAGGAATTAGATTAGGATATGAGAAGGCTGGGGACATGGGAAGTGGACAATTCTATTTGTGCTTGGGAAATAATAAGAATGATAAAAAGAGGTGAAGGTGATTTTTTTAGAAGGATTACAAATAGACCTGTACTCTAGCGGAAGGTTTGGAAGACAGGTGCTTTCAAAAGTTCCTAGAAATAGACCTCCAGGATGAAACTAATCAGTACCTCCTTAAATTCCTCTGCAGTGGTTCTCAACCTTCCTAATGCCGTGACCCTTTAATACAGTTCCTCATGTTGTGGTGACCCCCAACCATAAAATTTTCGTTACTACTTCATAACTGTAATTTTGCTACTGTTATGAATCGTAAATATCTGATATGCAGGATGTATTTTCATTGTTCGCGACCCACAGGTTGAGAACTGCTGCGAGAAGTAAAATATTTTTAAATACCTACTATGTGCCTTGACCACTTTATATACATTAT
Organism: Myotis lucifugus; assembly: GCF_000147115.1. NCBI lineage: Eukaryota > Metazoa > Chordata > Mammalia > Chiroptera > Vespertilionidae > Myotis > Myotis lucifugus. The sequence continues at coordinate 2,826,345 of NW_005871158.1, forward strand.
CTAACTTTTAATTCTTTCAACAAATCTACTGAAAAACTATTATTCCAATCTTACAGATGAGGCAATATAGTTTCAGAGAGGTTAGTTATATAAATTGACCAAATTCCTCAATTAGCATAATCAATTTCCTTAGATATCTCTTAAAGAACTAATTCTATCATCTTTTAAAGAGCTAATTAGATCAAGCTTTTTCTTTTGAACCCTTCTTATAGGCCTGATACTATTTCAGAGATCCTAGGAACCTTCCTACTGTGTATCCTCGCTAATAAAGGGGAATATGCTAATTGACCCTCACACCATCGCTAAAGATGGCAGCGCCCACAGCCAATAAGGAGGGGATATGCTAATTGACTGCCACACCCTCAAAGATGGCGGCACCCACAGCCACAAGATGGCGGTGCCCAGTCCCCTCAGCCCTGCTGGGGCGGCAGGTGTGCAGCAAGGTCAGGCCCACCCCCAGGTGCGCCCGGCCTTGCAGCGCGCCTGCTCTGGAGTCCCCCAGTCCCCTCAGCTGCCCAGGGCTGCCTGAGGCTCAGGTAACCAGGGCCGGCCGAGGCTTGTGCTGCCGGCAGTTGCAGAAGCAGAGGTGTGATGGGGGCGTTGCCTTCCCCTGATAGATGGGTTGCCTCCTGGACTGTGAGAGGGGGAAGGCCGGACTGAGGGACCCCCCCTCCAGTGAATGAATTTTTATGCACCGGGCCTCTAGTTAATTTATGTACAGTAATAGTTGTGTTCTGGTACACAGGTTTCTCCAATAAATAATTGGTTTGCTTAAAACTATGTTTCTTGCCGAAACCGGTTTGGCTCAGTGGATAGAGCGTCGGCCTGCGGACTGAAAGGTCCCGGGTTCGATTCTGGTCAACGGCATGTACCTTGGTTGCGGGCACATCCCCAGTGGGGAGTGTGCAGGAGGCAGCTGATTGATGTTTCTCTCTCATCGATGTTTCTAACTCTCTATCCCTCTCCCTTCCTCTCTGTAAAAAATCAATAAAATATATTTAAAAAAAACCCAAAAAAAACAAACAAACAAAAAACTATGTTTCTTGATTTCCAGCTTTAAAAATCATTATGGGGAACATGGGAAGAAAAAAAGGGAAGACATCTGTAGTACTCTCAATAATATATTTTATAAATATCATTATAACATGGAAAGTTAACTTTTAAGTAAAATTAGGCATTATCCTCTTTATGCCTTAGTCTGAAAAAGATTTTTCCCCCCTTTAAATATTTAGAGTAAGTCATCCTTTTATACAGAGCACTTCAGAGAACCACCTACATTGTTTTAAGAATTTTGTTACAGTGATTTCTACTCATGGTTTAGGACCTGGACACTTACAGCTATGTTATACTTACAGCTATTTTTTATTTTACTGAGGTGTTTTTTTACATTTTTTATTTCTAATGATGAAGTGACATTCACCTTTCCTAGGAGTTGCATTTTTATTGATGGATGCTAAAGAATGCTTTATGTCGGCTGAAGAAATATTTCTAGCCAAAATTGAGAAGTTTATTAACATTCACCAAAATAGTTTTTTGGTTCTGTCTGCTGCCCTCCATGGACTTGAGGAATGGAAACTGATGTTCAGGATTCAGCAGAGGTATGGAAAAGCACTAAATTTATTTTTGTTAAGTTATATTGTGTTTACTTCAGTTCTTAATTCTTTTAGGCAGATGAGTTATGTTTTCCCAAAGATAAACTTTATAATGTTAACCTGTCAAATTTGATAAAATGCAGGCCAAATGGCTATTCTATGAATCAGGGTGACAAGTTTCAAAGTTCATGCTGATTTCTGGGATTCTTCTGCAAGATCAACCCAAAAGTAAACACTTTTTATTGATTAAAGTTCTGACTACAAAGCCATGTCAGTTCCTCTGTGAAATAAGGCAGGGCCTGACTGAGTAAACAAAAGAGAAGCAATAAGAAGTTTGTCTCTTTTTTCCACTTGACACCTTGCTGACCGGTCATGAGATAACTTGTGTTTCCATGTCTGGACATTGCTGACTGGTCACAAGATAACTCAGGTTTGCACTTACATTAAGTAATTTTAAAACGCTACATTGCTTTCAGACCGTAAAATTACTTACATTAATGTAAGTGCAAACACAAGTTATCTTGTGACCAGTCAGCAAGGTGTTAAGATAACAGATGTTAATAAAAAGTCATATGATCTGTTTAACTTATGAATTGTTTTTCAGATTCCTGGGTAGTAACTTACGGATACTTCCAGTACACAACACAGTAAATGCTATTGATCTTATGTGCACTATAGCTAAGGTGAGTTACCTACGGAAAATGACACATACATATACACAGGCATATACTTTGTTCTTGACTTCAAATGTACCCCCTCTTAAGCATGATTGACAAATACTCTGCTTTAGTTTCCCTCAGAGAAGCTGCTGTTTCAGCATGCAACCCTTCCCCATGCCTGAACTCAGCCTCTCAAGTCTTTTCAATTTATTTCTGGTAGCCACTACCAGAATGACTCATTTTGGGCCAAAAGAGTATTTGGCCATAAACACACTGTGTTAGCCATATTGGTTACTTAAATTTTCCATCAAATTCTAAAGTATAAATATTGGTCAGGTTGTAGTTATCAACTGTCAGAGTGCAAACATACTTTTCATGCTTATCCTCCTGTGTGAAGTCTGCCCCCAACTCCTCTAGCAGTTAGGCGTTCCTTACTCTTACACTTGGAAGAGACCTCCATTAAAGCAGTTCTTACAGTAGTCTACATTTTGGCTTGCATGTTTGAAATTCTTTAAAGACAGAGACCAGGTACCTATTACACTAATGAGTCATATGTTGTGTTGAGCACACAGAAAGTGATCAATACTTGAATAATATAAATAATGTTGCATATTTTTATCTTTTTCCAGATCACCTCCAAACCATACATAGATAGCATCTGCTACAGAATGATAACAACTAAAGCTTACATCATTGAGCAAAGTCCTGTTTGCAAAACACTTCAACAGATAAATCTCAGTGACTCATTTAACCCAAATTAGAGTATCAATTATAAATGTTCTTTTGGAAGATTATTAAAATTAGACTTGTTGAATTATAATTTTCAAATATATATTTACTTTAAAGATTTAAAAATAATAAAATATATACAATTATAAAAGTGATTTTATTTTCAAGAGTTTTGTTGAATAATTCCTTTAATGTTCACAAAAAATTGGAGTGATATTCAATTTATCACTAGGAATTCTAAAATGTAACACAGCTTCAAATTGGAACATAAAGTGCATCAGCATTTTTATAAACTCATTATAACTATACGAATGAAGGCAATTCAACTACATTTTATAAACTTATAATACAAAATTATTAATTTGTATTGAATTTTAACAATAGTATTTATTAAATATGGGCATTCTTTGTCATGGAGATTATCTTTTTGAAACCAAATACTATTCATCCATGTGTCATTACAGAAACAGATGAGAAAAGCTACATTTATTTTTCTATTGGCGTGTTTTTTTCTATTGGTGTTTTACAGAAAAATTTTTGTGAAGGTATTAAATCATAATGAAAAACAGTATTTTACTAATTTTTATTTAAGAGATGGAGCTTTCACTTTATCCCAGTATTTTCTTCAGAGGTAGACTTTGTTTTTATTTCAATGAGTTCTTCTACTCGAGCCAGAACACTTTCAATCAAATCAAATGTGAAAAGTGCTGAATGTAGGACCTGCAATGCCAAGAAATTTTAGAGTAATTAAGTATGCATTTAAAACAAAAGAAGTAAAAAAACAAAAGACCTCAAATGGATGTAGCTTAGAAAAATTTTACATCTACCTTAAGCTGCATTTCGGGAGGCATATTAGGCATCTCTTCTCCACCTACGGTTACAGAACAAAAATCTTTAGACTTCTGGACTTCTGTAAGAGAAAAAAAAATCATGTCATGTTTTTAATCTTAAAACAACTCTCAGATCTCAGTAATAAATTAATAAGCTACTTTCATCATTCCATTACTTTAAAAATATGTCCTTTATATAAATTAAGTCTTAGTGTTTAGTATCTCAGGGTATGCTTAAGTCAAGCAATTAGCAAATAAAAATATCAAAATTCTGTAACATGTTTATTTAAGTGGCTAGCATTATTTTGGCATGTACAGGAGGAATGAAAACTTATAAATTTTTTTCTTTGGTATATAATCAGAATTATACACTAAAAAAGAAAAAATCTAGTAATGTCTATAGAAATATTACCATAGCTATATGGAAAAGATCACAAAATTGTAGAATTGCTGGCCAAAAGAAATACAATGATATCCAAATAGAAATACTTGTAATACAGTTAGATTCCTAATTAGGATTTGAGATTTTAAAACCAGAATATGTTTCAGTTTGGTTTAAATCTTTGTTAATCCAATTTCAGTGTTAACTGGCTTATAGTTCTGCTAAGAATAATTTTAATTATAAATAAAATGACTTAGCTGTCATGGTTCCTTGTTTGCTATAAATTAGACAAGTACAAGATTAAAAAGATTTTCATTTTTAATATAAATTGCAGTTTAAAAAAATGACTAAATTGTTAGACCTAAGCGAAAATGAAATTGCACATTACTAACCTTGGCTATTTTCTTGGCTATTTTTAATTTCTGCTTCATAATGTGCTTTTGACATATTAAGTCCTGTATGGAGTGGCTTTAAGAAATTATTCTCAATCTTTCCAAGTTCTGTCCATAATCCAGTCTGTTCAGAAGAATTAATGAAAGAATTAGTTATATGGTTCAACATTTACTGATTGCATATTATTAAATACTAGAGGCCCGGTGCATGAAATTCATGCACGGGGGTGGAGGGGTGGGGATTCAGTCCAGCCTGCACCCTTTCACAATCCGGACCCCTCGGGGGATGTCCAACTGCCAGTTTAGGGGGAATCAGGCCTAAACCAGCAGTCATACATCCCTCTGGTAATCCGGGACCGCTGGCACTTAACCGGCTCGCCTGCCTGCCTGCCTGCCTAATTGCCCCTAACCACTCGCCTACCTGCCTGATCGCCCTTAAGTGCCTCTGCCTGCCTGCCTGATCACCCCTAACCACGCGCCTGCCTGCCTAATCACCCCCAACCACTTGCCTGCCTGCCTGTCTGATTGCCCCTAACTGCCTCTGCCTGCCTGCTGGATCGCCCCTAACCATTTGCCTGCTTGCCTGATCGCCCTAACTGCCTCTGCCTCGGCCCCGCCTGCAGCTTCGTGCAGAATGACATCTGGAAGGTCATTTGGCTGTCCAGTCTAATTAGCATATTATGCTTTTATTATTATAGACAGATGTGTTTGAGAGTTGGAGAAACAAGAATTAATCACATGATCCTTGCCTTTCAAGGTAGAGTTTACTGTTTAATAACACATTGATTACTACATCTAGTATTTTATGTGAATACCAATCAAAACAAAACTTTACTTTGGTTAGTACATTCAGTGCTGTACCACTTGGGCAGTTTTTGGTTTTGAGATGGGTAACTTACAAGTTTTATCCATGAGAAAGTTATTTGAGGACAATATACATGGTCTAAGACATTTCTCTTGCCTATAAACATTCCCACAATGACTACTTTATATATCTCTTCAACTCTTGATCTTACAGTTGATACCCTTGTCACAGATCTAGTTCTAGAAGATTCTTTTCTTTCCTTGTTGATGGAAAGTTTTCTAACACAAAGCTGATATGGACATTCTTGTTGTTAAGTGCAGGTGGAGATTTTACCTGCCTACGACAGTTTAGGTTTATTTGCTGTTACATATTAGATTTTATTCCAAGAGCATTTCTTCCCATAGTACTAAAGGTGGAGAATCATTAAGTTCATTGGTATTATTAAATTTCCAGGCACTCTTTACAAAGGAAAATATCTTAGGCAAAAAGGTTTAAAAAAAAAAAAAGGAACCTTGGAAGTTCTGGTCAAGATGGTAGCATAGGTAAACACAGTACTTAAATCCTCCCACAACTATATCAAAATTACAACTGTATTACAGAACAACTATTCAGAACTGCCTGACATCTAGTTTAATAGAGGTCTTACAATTAAGATTATAAAGAAGAAGCCACATTGAGACTGGTAGGAGGGGTGGAGAATTGGAACGGCTGGCCCCACACTCATATGTAGCAGATAAAAATTGGGAGGGATATCTCGGCTGCAGAGGTGCTCCATGAGTAGCAAGGGGTCCCATACCCACACAAGCCCTCCCCTCCCCCCCCAGCCCAGGGTTCTAATATCAGGAAGAGAAGTCCCCCTGACTTCTGGTTATAAATACCAGCAGGGATTGTAGCTGAGTGAGATGGAAAGGCTGTTGGAGTCCCAGGTGTTTCTCTCAAAGGGCCTGTGCATAGACTTATGTGGACTCACTGGCTCTAAGCTCCAGTACTGGGGCAGCAGCTGGAAAGTGCCAGGGACATACGGGAGGAACTGAATTGTCTGGCATAAGGGCAAGAGCTGGGAGAGGGCAGTATTCTTCCAGATAAAAATGCTGACAGAGGCCATTGTTCCTTTTCTAAGTCCTTCCACCACAGAGCCAACAAGTAGGCACCATTAAGCTGACTCACACTGTTTGCCCTACTCTGGTGATTCCCTGACACCCTGCTCCACCCCACTTGTGGGCCCACCCAAGCTGTTTCCAGTGGCTTTTCCATATGGGCAGCCTGTCTTGGCTCATTTTTAGAGTTTCCTATAAACTCTCAAACAAGCAGCATCTGCCCTCGGCATGCCCTGTACCTCTTGCTAAGTGGTCCCAGGCCTGGCACTAGGGGCAGTAGCCTTGGTTAGTAGCTTGGCTTCTTGTGGGCACCTCCATTCCTAACACAAGTAGCAGCCATCTGCAGATCACTTTGTAGCTCATGCTGGGTGGTCCCGGGCAGGACACAGGTGGTGGCTGATCTTGGTCTGCACCTCCCAGGATGCCGAGAGCCACCTCCATAACAATACACTCAAGAGGCAGATTCAGTGGGCACCACTGCACAGCTGATCCTCCACAATGGTTGTAGCCAATCAGCCTGGGGATAAATCCCTCCCATTGATGTGCCAACAGCAAACAAAGCTCAACTATAACAGAAGGGTGTACACAGTCCATATGGGAAGGGGTGCTCCTGGAGTGTCCAACTTGGGTAATCGGGGACCCTGTGCCACTGGACCCTACAGGACAACTACTATATAAGGCCACTCTACCAAGCCCTAGAGATATAGCAACTCTATCTAATACATAGAAACCAACACAGGGAGGCTGTCAAAATGAGGAGAAAACATTTCCTAAATGAAAGAACAGAATAAAACTCCAGAGAAAGAACTAAACAGAATGGAGAAAAGCAACCTACCAGAGGCAGAGTTCCAAACACTGTATAAGAATGCTCAATGAACTTACAGGAAGAATAGATGATCTTAGTGAGAATATCAACAAAGAGATAGGAAACATAAAAATGAAACTAGTAAACACAAAATAAAGAACCAGTCAGAAACAAAGGATACATTAACTGAAATGAAGAATACATTACAGGAAACCAAAAGTAGAGTATCTGAAGAAGAGTAGCAAATCAGAGATTTGGAAGACAAGAAAGCAGAAAACACCCAATCAGAACAGGAAAAAAAATCCCCCCAAATGAGGATCGTGTCAGGAGCCTCTGGGACAACTTCAAGTGTACCAACATTTGCATTACGGGGGTGCCAAAAGAAGAATAGTTCAAGGAACTGAAAACCTATGTGAAAAAATAATGATGGAAAACGTCCCTAACCTGGTGAAGGAAACAGATATACAAGTACAAGAAACACAGAATCTTAAATAAGATTCAAAGAGGCCCACACCAAGGCACATCATAATTAAAATAGACAAAGGTTAAAGATAAAGAGAGAATCTTAAAAGTAGCAAGAGAAAAGCAGTTAGTTATCTTCAAGAGAACCTCCATATGATGGTCAGCTGATTTCTCAACAGAAACTTTGCAGGCCAAAGGGATTGGCAAGAAATATTCAAAGTGATGAAAAGCAAGGATCTACAATTAAGATTATTCTACCCAGCAAAGCTATCATTTAGAATCAAAGGACAAATAAAGAGTTTCCCAGACAAGAAAAAGCTAAAGGAGCTCATCACCACAAAACTAGTATTAGAAATGTTAAAGGTCTTCTTTAAGACGGGATGGGGGTTAGGGAGATAGGTTAAAGAGGGATTAAGAAGTACAAATTGGGCCCGGCCGGTGTGGCTCAGTGGTTGAGCATCAACCTATGAACCAAGAGGTCACCGGTTCAATTCCCAATCAGGGCACATGACTAGGTTGCAGGCTCGATCCCCAGCAGGGGGCATGGAGGAGGCAGCCGATTAATGATGTTTCTCTCTCATTGATGTTTCTATTTCTCTATCCTTCTCCCTTCTCCCGGTCTTTCTCAAAATCAATAAAAACATATTTTTTTAAAAGTATAGATTGGTAGTTACAAAATAGTCATGGGGATATAAAGTACTGAACAGGGGATAAAGTCAATAATCTAATCTAATAAAAGACAAACATGCAAATTGACTGTACCTTCGCTACACCTTAAGCCATGCCCACCAGCCGATCAGAGCGACTATATGCAAATTAACCCAACAAAGATGGCAGCCAGCAGCGACGAAGCTGGAGCGAGCAGGAGGCTTGGTTGCTCCAGTGATGGAGGAAGCCAAGCTTCCCGCCTGCCGCGGCTGGCTCTGAGCTCCACTCAAGGCAACAAAGTTTCAATTAAAGAAGATAAATAAACACCAGATACCTGCTTTCAGCTGGCCATGGCCACAGAGCTGGAGCGAGCAGGAAGCTTGGGTTGCCCCTGGCGATGGAGGAAGCCAAGCTTCCCGCCCTCCCTGGCCAGCTCTGAGCTCCACTCAAGGCTACGAAGTTTCAATTATAGAAGGTAAATAAATCTCAGAATTAAAAAAAAAAAGAAAAAAAGGAGAGGCTGGGGGCTTCCGTCGCCGGGGGTGTGTGGCCAGCCTGAAAACAGCCATCAGCTCCTCACACAGGCTGGCCAAACCTCCATGGGATGAGGGTCCCCACTTGGGAGGGCTTGACCAGCCTGCAAACAGCCATCAGCCCCTCACCCAGGCTGACCAGGCACCCCAGCGGGACCTCCACCTTGATCTGGCACACCCTTCAGGGCAAACCAGCCAGACCCCACCCATGCACCAGGCCTCTATCCTATATAATAATAGGGTAATATGCAAACTGACCCTAACAGCAAAATGACTGGGAATGACTGGTCACTATGACACACTGACCACCAGGGGGCAGACGCTAAATGCAGGAGCTGCCCCCTGGTAGTCAGTGCGCTCCCACAGGGGGAGCTCTGCTCAGCCACAAGCCAGGCTGACAGATGCCAGTACAGCGGTGGTGGTGGGAGCCTCTCCCGCCTCCTCAGCAGCACTAAGGATGTCCGACTGCAGCTTAGGTCTGCTCCCCGCTGGCAAGTGGACATCCCCCGAGGGCTTCCAGGCTGCCAGCGGGATGTCTGATTGACAGCTTAGGCCCAATCCCCTGGGAAGCGGGCCTAAGACAGCAGGTGGTCATCCCCCAAGGGGTCCCAGACTGTGAGAGGGCACAGGCTGGCCTGAGGGACCCCCCCCCCCCACGAGTGCACAAATTTTTGTGCACCGGGCCTCTAGTACAGTGGGGCCTTGACTTACGATTGTCCCAACTAACTAGTTTTTCGAGATACGAGCCATCTCTCGGCCAATTTTTTGCTTTGAGTTGCAAGCTAAAATTCGGGTTACGAGCCAGCTTCAGATACCCCACAGCTAGTTGGCACAGCGATCGTCACAGTGAACGCCACAACATCAGCCCAGCATCACGTGTCTCACTCGTTCACTTTAAGATTTGACATACGAGTAATTTGAGTTACGAGCTCCATCACGGAACAAATTAAACTCGTAAGTCAAGGCCCCACTGTATATATACAAAAGCCTAAGGGACCATTACAACCTGTCGCTATGACAACCACTGACCACCAGGGGGCAGATGCTCAATGCAGGAGCTGACCCCCTGGTAGTCAGTGCACTCCCACAGCCAACCTCCTGTGGCCCCTCCACCTGGCTGGCTGGCTGGCACTCCTGATCGGCCCGATGGAGGGGGGCTGGCTGGGCCACCTCCCATCATCCCTCCCCATGGCTGGCCTGGCCCCGATGGGTCCCGATCACTGGCCAGGTCAAGGGACCCCACCCATGCACGAATTCGTGCACCAGGCCTCTAGTATTGTAATAACTATGGTGTCAGATGGGTGCCAGATTTATTGGGGTGATAACTTAGTAAGTTATATAATGTCTAATACAACTGAAACTAATATAATTTGTGTGTCAATTGTAACTGAAAAATAAAAAAATTATGCATATTACCTCTTTATTATATAGGATATTTCTGAATATTGTCACCATTTACAATTTGAGATCAACAGTTTATCTGAAACATGGTTCTGTATTTTTTATTCCTTACTATTTTTCTTCTAATAAAAATATTTGAGTGCAATTTTATACATGCTGGATGAGAGTTTTGCAATTGCCATGAATTTGAGATAAAAGGTATCTCAATAAAATTCATTCTGAAAATAGATTACTAAAATAATTTGATTGTAAAACTTAACAATTTTACAGACACTGGGTGCATTTAGCTCCACAACTAACTATATATTATATTACTAAAAAATTAAATGTACAATGTTAGCTCTTCTCTGGTAACAGTTGAGCTGACCATTAAACACATAAGAGATGTTGGTAAGCAATACACTGAACATCTTAATCTTAGTCCTAACCAATTTGTCATTTCCCCTCCATTTTCTCACATTGTTCTTTGTAACTGGCCACAAAATTGGTTTCAATACCCATAACCTTTATTAAAAATCTGAATAAGCAACCTGATGTTTTCAATTATACTGTATTCCATTTTGTAAAAATTGCTGGTCTGACCCATTAAACTGATTTAATGACTCATTAATATGTTTGGTTATGATCAGAAGTTTGAAGAACATTGCTCTAAGTTACATACCTATAGGAGAAGTTGCTGAGTGAGAGTTGTCATTCTTCAACTTTATTGGATAATGTCAAATTACTCTCCAAAAGTGATTATATCTATTTGCTTCATTGCTGTTCCATATCCTTATCTATGGTATCTACCTTTTTAACATTTGCCATTCTGATGGGTATGAAATAGTATTTCATTGAAATTTTTATGTTTATCAATCTTTTTGTTGTTGTTAGTGCATATTATTCTTGTCTGTTTCAGTATTAAAACCATATCTTTCTAAATAGACTCAGAACAACTATTCTTTTTCTAGCCTTTGCAACATTTTATATAAAATTTGAGTATCTGTTTCTTGAAATTAGCCGACTTAACTCGTTTCCCCCACTCCAAGTGTTAACATTTGCCATTCTGATGGGTATGAAATAGTATTTCATTGAAATTTTTATGTTTATCAATCTTTTTGTTGTTGTTAGTGCATATTATTCTTGTCTGTTTCGGTATTAAAACCATATCTTTGTAAATAGACTCAGAACAACTATTCTTTTTCTAGCCTTTGCAACATTTTATATAAAATTTGAGTATCTGTTTCTTGAAATTATGGTAAAATGATCTGACCTTGTGATTTCTCTTAGACTGTTTGTGGCAGTTTTAAATTATATTTTCTAAGGTATTTCATTTCACTGAAGTTTTCAAATTTACTGATATGTTTTCAGGTAATTTTTATACTATTTTTCAATCTGTGCTGTATTAATAATTATACTCTTTTTAATTAATATATTGTGTCTTCGTGAATTTTTGAAATCTTGCCAGAAATTCATTAGTAACTTTATATTCTTTTCTAAAATAAGCATTAAAGCTGGAAACTTTTTTCTAAGTACCACTCTTAGCCATATCCCACAAGTTTTAATATATAGCATTTCATTATCATTCAGTTAAAAGTTATTAATATTCTTTTATCATATACAACTATCTCATAAAATAGATTTTATTCGTAATTCATAATATATAGAGGTTCTCAAGCTTCACTAAGTTAAAATTGCAGATTTCTGTGCTTTATCACAGGCTTTGATTGATAAGATTTGGGCTGAACTCAGGAATTTGCATTTATATATACATTAAAAAATACCCAGGTGATTTTGATTAGGAACATATGCTGAGAAACAATGATCTAGAATGGCCCTGTCCAATGCCAATGAGGAACTAAATTTTTAATTAAAATTTTAAAAATTAATTTAAAATCTAAATAGTCATATGTGGCTACTGTCTACTATATTGGACAGTACAAATCTAGGTCTTTATTAAGACCTTAGTTGTTTTTAATTGCAGTAATTTAATTCATAGCCCATAACCATAAAACTTAAAACAAGGTAATAAAATCATGTGCCAAAATTAGGCTAAATTGCCCATTTTGTTCAGCATAATTCCACAATCTTTCATATGATGAATAACAGTAGTATTTTTAGAAGTATGTAGGAGTGAAGAAGCTATGGAAAAAGAATATTTTCTCTTTAACATTAAGGGTACTAGATCTTTTAAAAAACTACAAAGAAAATAATTTTAAAATTTCTTTTATCAAATGTCTAGAAAAAAATAACTTAATATTTTAAAGTTATAAGGATAACAATTTGAACTGTTCACAAATACTTGCTTTTAATTTTATACCAAGTAGTCTCACTGATGAAATAGTTCTGAAATCTTTTCAGTTATAAAGCTTAACTATCTATTCCAAAATTCACTGCAGCCTATCTTACAAAAGGAAGACTAGGCAGTTCTACACTACAATGAAATTTATTGCCAGAACAAATAGGACCTTGCAAAGGAGAAAAGAAGGAAATGCATGAGACCCAGTTTCCCCCTTTCTCCTAATTTGTATGTGACTTGTTATTTATGAAGTACTATTGTAGAACTTCTAACACTTGTAATATCAAGTAACATTTATCACCTTAAGTAATTTGGTTCTGCAAATGACACAAAAAGGGCATGCTTTAATCTTGGAGAAAGAAACAATTTAAATGAGAATCCAAAATATTGGTTATATAGATTATATGCATATATGCCAGATATTTAGTTTTCCTAAATAAAAAGCATATATGCACACATTGCCTAATTGAATTTTTTAAAATTCCTGATACCTGTGGCCTTTACAAACTTATATTGCCTCCCTTGACTTTGTTTTCTTTCTGCATATTACAACCACAACTTAAGAAAAAGAATGGATGTAAGCAGGAGGATTGGAAAGGATATGAGTAGAAAATACAAAGGTAATAGATATATTTATTATAGACTATGTATTAGAATATTATTGTAATTCAAAACAACAAATCCAGACCTGGCCAGTTTTCTCAATGGTTAGAATATCAGCCTATACACTGAAGGGTCTCGGGTTTGATTCCTGGTTGCAGGGTCAATCTCTGGCCCCAGTCAGGGCACGAGTGGGAGGCAACCAATGGATGTCTCTCTCTCACATTAATGTTTCTCTCTCTCCCCCTCCTCTCTCTAAAAAATCAATGGAAAAATATTCCCACTCCTTGGGTGAGATTAAATAAAAATAAAAAGACAAAAACAAACAACTAACCCATATTTAAAGACACCTACCAAATAAGAGAACATTAGGTATAAAAGCTAAGTTGATTTTACCAGTAGAGATGGAGGTTCAAGGTTCAAAGTGTAGGAGAAGGTGCCTATCATTTATGCAGAGAGATAAATAGGCATGAAATAGTAGGATGCGGAGGGGAATGACTTATTCTTATTATTAAAAGAATAAGTCAGTTGACAGTGACCCAAAATAGCATGAAAAGAAATAGATTATCATTCAATTATGAATCACGTTGTTTTGTATTGAATGATTCTGTTCTTATTTTTCTATACACCTTTTTGAATTGCTTTTCAGCTTTTCATCTGACTAGTTACCTTCTCAGCACACTTCATTGCTCAAAAATAGGTTCTGGTAGGAGTCCTTCTGAATAGAACTACCCACAATTCAGAATCACTAGAATATCTTGTTTCCCCTTTAATCAAAATTTCTAAAAACTCAGAAGCTATCAGTTTTTAATTAACAACAGCAAACAGATTTGCCTCTCATTTACACACAATGACCTATTGCACTGGAAGAAATGCTTCCATAGTGAACAGCCTCTTACACTGCCTGAAAGATGTCAGGTTTCCATCATGGACTGGGTTTTTTTGCTAATTTCCTTGGTATGATAATTCTCATGGTAACTTGCAGGGAAATACTTTGGAATATTTGACCCCTAAGAAAAAAATTTAAAAACCATTAAATAAGAAAACAATCTTATAAGCTGGTTATACCCTTTTCTTTACCATATATGTTCAAGCCAAATAAAAGTGAGGCATGACATTGCACAGTGCTAAACTGCTGCCTTCCCTGTCTAGGCAGAGGCCCATATGCTGCCCCTGTGCTCCACGTGTTATAATCTGTCAACTCTTATTCAAGAGGATTTTTTGTCTTCCAATCAGGCAAAGCAGATCATCTGTAGGTATGGCCTTTCTGGATTATGGAAAAGTAAAAACTTATACTCCACCCTAAGGGTACCTTCCTAAAGAAGGGCCTCCACGAGGCTGAATTTTACTTGTTATATTTTCTACTTCCAGCAGAAGCTCCTTTAGCAGTTAGTTGTGATTCAAAGGTTCTGGCCACTAGGTGTGTCCTTATGCAACTTAACCTTCCTGTGCCTACATTACCTATGAAAAGTGAAAAATAAAGAATGCTTATAGCATTGTAAAGGTAAATGATATGCAACACCTAGTCGGAATAGTGTTGCCACTGGCAGTGGGGAGGGAGGGCTGTGGATTAATGAGGTCAGAATTAACTGGGAAGGGAAACAGGGAACTTCATGTGATGATAGCAATGTTTTATCTTTGATAAGGATTTGGATAATATAGATCTATTTGTTAACTGGTGAATATACAAGTAAAATCTGTGCATTTGATTTTATGTAAATTTTAACTCAAAGAAAAACTATAGGCAGATATTTTACTCTACTTAATGAAATACATGCTGAAATATTTAGGGGAAATTATGCTAATGTTTGCAGTTTACCTTGAAATACATAAAAAATTTAAGAAACTTATGGATGAATACATGATAAAAATAGAGTAAATAAGTAGATAAATCAGTGATCACTGTAACATCCTTTCAACTTGGCTGTATGTTTGAAAACTTTACAATGGTAAAATAGAAAAAATCACCCCCCAGTACAGAGTAAGCATTAATCAATGAGAGCAAATAACTATAGGGTGTCCCCAAAAATGTATACACACTTTACAGCTGGTAGCTCAGTTGATATTTCTTTCTTTTCAGATTTAACCCATTGGAATGAAGAATTATTTAAAATGTGTATACATTTTTGGGGGAGACACCATGTATTTTGTGCTGACAAGGGATGATGAACACTGAATCGACTAGATTTAATCAAAAGAGAAGCAAAATGCTACTTTTCTAATAAACTGGCATTCTAAATGATCATTTATTTAAATTAAAAAAGAAACTAAAAAACTCTTTGGCATCTTATCTACAATAATAAAATCGAAATATGCTAATTAGACCAAACGACCTTCTGGACAACCACGCTGACACCCACTGGCCCCAGGCCAGCCAAGGCAGGTGTGATGCGATTGGTCGGGGGCCCAACCACTGCCCCATGATCGCCCCACAGAGGGAGGCCCAGGCCACTGGCTGGCAGGGCGATCAATCAGGGGGCTCCACGATCACCCCAAAGAGGGAGTCCCAGGCCACCAATCAGCGGGCTGCGGTGGGTGGGCAGGGCCTCCCTCTGCAAGGGAAGCCCAGGTTCCAGGTGCCAGAGGGAAGCTGGTGCTGGCAGCCGGGGGAAGGAAGGCCTACTCTTGCATGAATTTCGTGCATCGGGCCTCTAGTATAAATATAAGTCAATTATTTTCACTTCTTTTATTACTTCCTAAAAAAAGAAACAGATTAAGAACACATGTGATTCAGGTAGCTAAAGTTAATAGACATGACACACAGGGAAACCAGCTATTAGAATAGAGTAGGTAGAAAGAGAAGATAAAAAGCAAATATAACTTTAGTGTATGACAAATCTCCCTCAAATAGTTTCTTATTTCTTGAATATCTCTAATGATACACTATTAAAAATAAATACAACTTCCTACACATTATCCAAAAGGTGCTGTTAACAGATTTTAGTGCTAAAAATGCTTTATTTTTTCAAGTCTAATGAGGGGACATCAAATTATCAGATGGTTTTATTTTATACAGCTCAGACTGAAATCATGACTTTTAGGTGGAGGCAACTGAACAAGATACCCAAATAACTATATGTTGAGCTCAAGAAGGTTAGTTGGCTTAGGACTTCCAACTTATCTAACTACCAGGTCTAAGCAGTGCTTGCAGCAAGAGAGCAAAGGTACAACAGAAAAGGAAAGGGAAGCTGGATGTGGGGTGGTAAGGGCTCTTGGGAATGAACTTCAGGTTTCAGAACAATTGTTGGCACTTCCTCCAGCCTCTGTAGCTGGGTTAGAGATGAAATATTGGCTTACGTGGATATTGATATGAAAATCTGAAACACTTCTTATATATTGTTAATATACTCACAGTTTCTTTTTCAAAAAATTCACTTACTTGATTGTCATTTTCATTATCTTTGATAACCAAATACCTCAATAAGTTTAATGAAGCCATTATCCTGTTAATTAAAAATATATGTGTTACAGTACAGTTTTATAAAATCAACAGCAATTTCAATGAAAAAGTAAGCTAAAACTTTGTGTATATTCTTATAATTATGCTTGTCATTGAAAGCACAATTTACCCTTGAACAATGCAGGGGTTTGGGGTGCCAAACTTTGCACACTTGAAAATCTGTGTATAACTATGTATTCCCTTCATCATAGTTTTTGGAGTAGTAATAGCTCATTACTCTTGTTCTCCAAGTTCAAAAAATACAGCTGTGAAAAATACTATTCTTTTTTCTCCCCAAGGAAGCCTTATTATCCTTAATATTTGAGAGTATCATCTGTTGCTTCCTGAATTTTAAGGTTCCATTTATAACCACTTCTCTATATCCATGTGAGTATAATGTAAGTGACATTACATGTCCTATATGAAAAACATGATGTCCTAGAAAACAAAACAATAAAACCTAAACACATAAGCTTTGTATAAGTTATACAAATATGCTTTGTAGTTGTAAATGTCTATTAGCTGTACTGGAATGCTGGGTACATTAAAGGCACAAAATTATACTGTTGGTCACACTTCTGGAAAGAAGGGTTGTTTCATTTTTTTAGCAAGGATGCACGATCTTTATTTTTAAAAGTTGTATTAAGTTTATTAAACAAATTTGAATAAATAAAAAGTGGAAAGAGTTTTTAATTTTGTTTTTACATAATGCCTAATCACTTAAATATGAAAATCTTTATGTACTTTTATGAATTAACCATAGAGAACATAAAATCATAGGAAGATATGGTTTATTACTTCTCAATTTACTATGTGAACCTTAGTAGTCATCACCTCACCTATCTGAGTTTTGCAGTAGATCTGTTTCAGCACCCTCTGGGAGAAAGAGTACCAAATCTAGAAGGGAAATTAGCTGTGGTCCTGTAAACCATTTGTTGTTATGTGTTCTCTGTAAAGCAAAAGAAAAACTGAAAAAGGCTTTAGCAGCTTGATAAATGTGCTTTCTAATACCTTCATACTACAAAAATAAACTATTACACATTTAAAATATATACTTTTTAACTTTAATTTCCATTCTGTCATTTACTATTTCCAGACACCTGGAACAAACTCTGCCAGTTTGTGAACACTAGTGCGTTCTTTTTCTCTCTCTTTTTTATATGGAATCACTAAGTGTCCACAAACAGATGAGACTTCAGTTTCCATTACTATTTCAGAAGTGTACGGCAAAACAAAAAGAAATCATGTTATCAACACAAAGAACACAATTTAAATCTATAATCAAGGAAGCTTCAAAATTAAGGTTAAAAAAAAAAAAGAAATAGACTGTTGAACCTCAGAGGGAAGGCAGGAGAGGGTGGGTGGGAAGAGATCAACCAAAGAACTTGTATGCATATATGTATAACCTATGGACATAGGCAATGGGGTGGTGAGAGCCTGGAGTGGGGGGGGGGGGGACGGGAGCGGGCTGGAAGAGGTTAATGGGGGGAAAAGGAGGACCTATGTAATACTTTCAACAATAAATATTAAAAGAAAAAAAAGAAATAGTAGAAATGAGAAAAAATATATACCCTAATACTAGAAAGAAAAAAATCCATAGGATGAAATCCATATTAATATATTCCACACAAAAAATACATCCTACAAAATAAAATAAATTAATAATTGATACCTTAGCTATGCTCTTACCTTTAATGATATGTCAATTTGATTTTTTATATTTTGAATAATGAAGGCCTCCACACCTGAGTGATTACTTGTATTCAATAAGCACCTTGAAAGCAAAATTACAATGCATTTGAAATTATCCTGGATTGCATTATAATGATGACACAAGTTTTACAAATTCAAATGGGCCATGTATTATTTCTAGGAATACAAAAACCAGTGAAGACAATTGGCAAGATGATTAACCAATTACAAACTCACCTATTATAGTTATTGCTCTGACTAGCAAATTCTATTTGAACTGGATCTTTCTAACAAGAAATTTCTATCAAATCCAATTTGAATCTTTTTATGCATTTAGTTGCAATGATTTAATACGGCAAGAATGGGAACTAGCATAATCACCTAAAATCTCCCCAAATTATTCCCTGTGAAAGTACACTACTCTGGTTAGACTAATTAGTTGCAAAGAAAATAATTCAATCTGACTAGCTTAAGGAAAAAGGGGGGTTTCTTGGTAGGAATACAGGTATGACTATGCATAAAGAGATTTCATAAACCTTCTCTGACTCTATCAATAGAAATGAAGAAAAGATAGACTTAAGAATGTTAGTTCTGGCCAATTCCAAAGAAGACTTCTTAGCACTTTAACAATGCCCAAATCTTTTTAACTTAATTAATTTTTATTACATAGGTGTTAACAAAATAAGATCTGCAGGCCAAATTCAACGTGCTGTCTGTTTTATTGGAACATACCTACCCTCAATACAAAGACAAAATTGAGCAGTTAAAATAGAGACTGACCCATAAAGCTTATATTTACTATTTGGCCTTTTACAGAAAGTTGACTGTTTCCTTTATCTTTCTTTCTTTTTTTTTTCTTTTTTAAGAGAAAGAGAGAGGGAAACATCGCTGAGAGATACATCGATTAGCTGCTCTCCACACACAGTCTGACTGGGGATAGAACCTGCCATCTTTTGGTGCATGAGATGATGCTCCAACCAACTGAGCCACACCAGCCAGGGCAAAGTTGGTTCTTCTTTAACTCAGATGGTTACTTTTACCCTCAAATAGCACTATTAATAAGCTCTACTATTAACTTAAAATGAATAGCCTGTCAATGACTCCTGAGCCATTAATTTCAACTGTGAATAATGGAAATTATTGACACATGCAGGAGGCTTATCAATTTGTTTAATCTTTTAAGTCCTTTTTAATTTTAGAGTAATTTAATTAACTGAATAAAATATATTATTATTCATGTAATATATATGTATGTACATATACTAGTATATGTATCCATAATTTTTAATTAACCCTTCTCTATCCATCACAGATAAGAGAATTATTTTAATATTAGAGGCCCAGTGCACGGATTCATGCACACTGAAAGGAAATTAATTAGAAGGTGGCCAGTGAGGCAGGACTGGGCAAGGTGGGCCAGACATGCCCTGGAGCCAAGCTCCTGTGGTCCCTCAGCCTGGCCTTCGGGGATCAGGATGAAACTGGCAGTCCAACATCCCCCAAGGGGTCCCGGAGTGCAAGAGGGCACTCTGCAAAGTTGCTGTCACTCAGCAGCTCCTGCATTGAGCATCTACTCCCTGGTGGTCAGTGCATGTCATACCTACTGGCTGGTTGGCCGGTCGCTTAGCCTTTTATATATATAGATGACTTCCAAGTAGAGTTGAATTACATTTTAAAAAATACTAAAATACTATAACCTGGATTAAATGGCATTAATTTGATTTTTAATCAAACACACACTTCACAATTAACCATTCTTGATACATACCTAAATAATGTATATTTGCCTTGAGAATCCAACTTGTTAATATACAGCTGAAGCATAGCTAAACCCTTTTTCCTCTAAAATGGAAGAAATAACATTGTTACATAAGCTGAATAAAGATTAAATTGTTTATTAAAATTGCTTATTGTAACTCATTATTTAGTCCTAAAACATTTACATACCAATGTCTCATCAGGGCAAAGTGTCATTACTTTGACTAAGCCCTGAAAATAAAAAAAAATTTAATTCAGATGTGAATAGATTACATTGACAGCAAAGAAACAACTATATCATCAATGATAGATACTAAAAATTCAGAAAAGTGAGAGTAGGAGATTTAAAAATGAATTAAATTTCCCCCCAAGCCTATCATCCCATTGTTATATCTATAGGAAACTAACTATAATCCATTTGGTTAAGTGAAATTGAGTGCGGTGTTGCAAAGTTGTAAATTTAGAAGCGAATGCTAATTTTCAATTACGAGTTGAGTAGCCAAAAAATGATATCAAACATGCAGAAATATAATCCATTATTAAAAATTTTTAGGCTTCATATATAACAAAAGCCATGGAAGAAATAGTGGAAGAACAAGTGGAAGAACTAGTGGAAGAACAAGTCTCTACATCAATATCTAAGGACCTACTTGTTATGATAACAAACAGTACTAGGCAAAATTTATCACAGGAGGGAAAATAAAATATCTTTCTAGTAAGCAGTCAATGTATGCCTTGAAGTCTTGAGGACCTCAGTTATGATAAAAGTAAAGGAGCTTCACTTTCCAAGGTCCCTAAAAAAACAAAGTGTTCAAGAAGAAAATATGTTTTTCCACTAGATACTAATGCTGTCAACTATGGTAGCCACTAGCCACATAGAAGTCATTTAAATTTAAATTAATTTAAATTACATTAAATTTAAAATTCAGTTCCTTAGTCACACTAGAAACATTTCAAGTGTTCAATGAGGCTAGTGGCTTTCATACTGTACCACACAGATAATAGAACACTTTCACCATCACAGAAAGTTCTATTGGACAGCATGGCACTAAAGTTTTCAAAGGATATTGAAAAGAAGGTGGGAGAGGAATCTGAAAAGACCTTTAATTAAATTTAGAATAGGGAAGGGGTTATTTTTAAGATTAGAATCCACATTTCACTTACCTGAGGTACAGTAAGAAAACTCTTGATTTCTAAGTACTGGTGAAGTAGACTATTGTCTTCCATTCTCAACAAACTATTCTCCAACAGATCCTAGATTAAAATATATGCATACATACACATATGGTAAAGTCAACAGCTCTATTTGTTGGCGTGACTATGTAATTAAATTATGATGGGTGCAAACAAATCTTACCAGTCCTTTGGAGAAAACAGACTCTTCTGTTCTGGAAGAGAATATTAAAATTTACTGACATGATTTTCTACATTTCTTTAGAATGATTCTTCATTTTAGGAAAAATAAACCAAAAATTGAAATTTAAAGACTTAATTATCTCAGGCTCTCAGTTCTTATTCGAACCCTGCAAGGAGTTAGAAGTTATGTTTTTGGCTCAATGACTAAACAGTTTGGAAATCTTAAGGTTCAAATCTTAAGTTCATACATACAGGATGTCCCCCCCAAAATTTAATGTGGTTCTACTACATTTTGAAAATTGAATGTATTTTTAATAAACACTGCTTTTATAATTACTCAAAGAGTATATACATATTTGGGGGGACACCCTGTATTCTCATTGTATGAATGTAACAGAAACTAAGTGAAAAGAACGTAAAATCTTTAAGACATAGATTTAGAGTTAATAACCACTTGTGCCAGGAGACCCTTGGAAAGTCCTGCCTTACAGGTCGAGGCTTTGGTTATTTGCCATGTTACAAATTTCCCTTCTGGGAAGAGATGGGATTGATAAACTGTCACTACTATTCCAGGAGGATAGTACTGAAAGGCCCTGACTGATCTCAAGAGATAATTTAAACTTGTTATAGGAAAAGAAAACAAAGCATAGAGTTTTGAGAAATTCTTAAATACCTGTTACTTCATAATTTTTTAAAGAGAAAGTCTTGTTTCTTAGAATCTCAAATGAAAAAAAGTTGTTGAATGATATCACTGTCAATAATCTAAGTTTTAACAGGTGGACTCAAGACACCTCCTTCCTTTTGATGCAGTTCAGATTGTATCCATGAAGCAAAACCATGGATTAACTGCTTTTATTGACTATTCCTCTTTAGATAGAGAAGGCTACAGTGGAATAAAGGTGTTTTAATTAGCCAACTTTTGAAATAAGGGAAGAAACTTCATAAGCAGAAGATTGGAAATCCCCTTTTATGACAATATTTTTATATTATCCTGGGTTTAAAATGAAAGAGATTTTGATGTAAAACTTTTTTGACTCATTTCTGTCTCTGTTGTGCATATCTGCTTCATTGTTTTATAAAATAACCAATTAATTAAAGTTTGGCAAAGAGAAGGTAGTCTCCCCTGATCTTGACAAGGACTATTTTAGTACTACTACTTAATTCTGAGATGCCATGCATATGATCTTACCTTTGCAGAAAGACTTCAATGTGCCCCATATTAAATTGCAAAAGGTACGATGGGCTAAAATACGGAAGAAAAAAGAATACACACATGAATGAGCATGTGTTTTTTAGAAATTTTACATATATACTGCTATTTAGAGATAAGGGTTTTAAAAAAAAATTTGGGGTAGGAATGGGCAAGGGCAGAGCAGGAACTCCCTACCCTGGAGGGAAATCAAATTAAAGTGAGGTCGTTAGTGTGAGTCCTAATCCAATATGACTGGTGTCCTTATAAAAAAGGGAAATGTGGAGGGACATGAATACAGGGAGAGTGCCATATGAACACAAAGGCAAGGGAGTAATGCATCTATCTAAAGCCAAGGAACATCAAAGATCGCCAGCAAACCATAAAAGCTATGTGAGAGGCGTGGGACAGATTCTCCCTCAAAGCCCCCAGAAGAAACCAATTCTGCTCTTGACCTTGAACTTCTAGCCCCCAGAACTGTGAAATAAATGTCTGTTATTTTAAGATATCCAGTTTGTGGTACTTTGTTATGGTAGCCCTAGCAAATTAATACACATACATAAGCCATTTTGGTGGTACAGTGTGATTGAGAGTATAGGCTCTGGGGTCAGACAGAACTGTTTGAATTCTGCCTTTCCCTCTATGGTACTGGGTAGTATCTTAGCATGTCTAATTAAGCCTGTTATTTTCATCTATAAAATGAATAATGCTCTATTTCATTGTGTTACTATACAGATTAGGTAACGTATATAAAGCTGTTAGCACCATGTTTAATACATGGTGAACATGCAAGTGGTAGCCATTATTGTAATATTTACATACAAATAAATCCGGGGTATAGTCATACATAAATATATAAATGTACACAAAGGAATACACCCAAGGCATGTAAGGCATATATATAATCCTTATTATGGACCTTAATGTCCAAAAGGTATATTATAAAACTAGTGTCCCGGTGCATGGATTCGTGCACATTGAAAGGAAATTAATTAGAAGAAATATTTTAGTATCACTATTCGCCATTTCTCTGTAATAGATGTGTCAACCAAATTCACGATTGACAATGACAGATCGAAACACGTGCGATTGGTGCCAGCGAGAGCTTTATATGTATCACGCATGCGCGAATAAACTTAACTTTTTATAGATACAGAATAAACTAGCTTAATCAGACCTGCTTTCTGATTTAGCTAAACTTTTTCAAGCCCAGTGAAGCACCCCAACTTCTCTTTCAGGTAATTGTTAGCAACACAGCAGTAAATATCAACACGAAGCAGATTATTATTGTAGATCACACAGGGAGAACAAAGGGTAAAATATTTTAAAAAAATATGTATATATATGTTATTGATTTTTTTTTTTTTTATAGCGAGGAAGGGAGGGATAGAGAGTTAGAAACATCGATGAGAGAGGAACATCAATCAGCTGCCTCCTGCACACCCCCCATTGGGGATATGCCCACAACCAAGGTACATGCCCTTGACTGGAATCGAACCTGGGACCCTTCGGTCCGCAGGCCGACGCTCTATCCACTGAGCCAAACCCATCAGGGCAAAGGGTAAAATATTTAACTGCAGCAGTGTTTGACTATATTCTGCGCAGTGAGAAAACCTAAAGTCGTTTTCAAGTTCCACCATTTCTTACTTCTTTTCAGTCGGGTCAAGTTTCTAAACTTTCTAAATCTCCATTTTCCAGCTGATGAAAAGAAAATAGGATTCCACCAAGTCTCCTATCGACCTACTCCAGTACTTCTGTGAGGATCAAATGAGATGAGGCACGTGAAAACACTTAACAAAACATTTGGTTAAACTGTAAAATGTTTGCACCTGACTATAAAGCAAGTCGGGTTCCTAGGCTGAAGAAACTCCAAGGAGGCTAGTTGCTAGGGAGAGGAAGTGGGTGTTGCTATGTGATGTCATTACCCAGTGCCCACAGTGACCATTTCTGGGCTGGGCTGGGGGCCGCATTTTGCACCATGGGGTCTTGGCAGCATTGGCTGCAATTCAGTGGAATATCGCTCGGGGTGGTGATGGGGTCTGTGTCCCACTTGGGGGAAGCTGAGTGTTGGTTTTTTGGCACCAGGTCCATGGTGCCATTTTTTTAAAATGGCCAGTGCACATCATGGCAGCTCCTGCGTTGAGAGTCTGCACCCTGGTGGTCAGTGCCAGTCATGGCTACTGGTCAGATGGATGGACACAGCCTTTTATATATATACTAGAAGCCCAGTGCACAAAAATTTGTGCACTTGGGTGGAGGGGACCCTCAGCCCAGCCTGTGCCCTCTCGCAGTCTGGGACCCCTCCGGGGATGTCCACCTGCTGGATTAGGCCCGCTCCCGGGGGATCGGGCCTAAGCTGGCAGTCAGACATCCCTCTGGCAGCCCGGGAGCCCTCGGGGGATGTCCACTTGGCAGCGGGGAGCAGGCCTAAGCTGCAGTCGGACATCCTTAGCGCTGCTGAGGAGGCGGGAGAGGCTCCCACCACTACCACTGTGCTGGCAGCCATCAGCC
>NW_005871158.1:2851986-2855078 GCF_000147115.1 Myotis lucifugus
TTTTTTCTGAGATTTATTTATCTTCTATAATTGAAACTTGTAGCTGAGCGTAGCCCAGGGCCGGCCAGGCAGGTGGAAAGCTTGGCTTCCTCCATAGCCGGGGGCAACCCAAGCCTCCTGCTCGCTCCAGCTCGGTGGCCGCTGCCATCTTAGCTGGGTTAATTTGCATACTCTCTCCTGATTGGCTTGTGGGCGTGGCTTGAGCATAGTGGAGGGATGGTTAATTTGCATGTTTCTCTTTTATTATATAGGAAGGATAGATTATATATTTATTTAAAAAATAATTTTGATTAAATTTATGGGAAAAGAAGGAGGTCAACTTAATTATAATAGGAAGATTCAACCTAAATAGGGTGGTAAAAGAAGGCTTTCCTCAGAAAGTGACATTTAAGGATAAAAATGGTCCTGAGCATACACAAAGGCCCTACAGCAGGAAGGTTCATGACCCATGCGAACAATAAACCAGAAGGTCTTTTACTGGAGCGTAGTAAACAAGAAGAAGTTGCTGGGGGATGAATCAGGACAATCAAGCAGGAGATCACGCAGAAGCTTGTCTCATGTGAAGGCATTTACTAGTAGACCTTATTCTTAGAGCAGTAAGAAGCCACTGTAGGGTTTTCTTTAGGGTACTGATAAACACCCACTCAGGATTACATCAGTAATCCAGTGAAAAGATGATGCTGATTTAGACTCACCCAGGGGTAACTGGCTAGTTCCCTCCCTTATAGTCCAGGGTGGTCCCAACAGCTTCAAAACCAAGCCCAATTTAACACTTACTCACTCTTGTCCCTGTCAGTCTCTTATGTCTATTTCAACACCACCCCCACCCCCTTTTCACTACTTGACTACTGGCTTTAACAGATTATAGACAGTATTACTTAAAATAAAGAGAGCTTTTGTTTCTACTTCATTTAAAATGTATTAGTACACTAATAAACATATATTGGACATTAGATAAATGATGATATTCCCTTTAGAATACATGAATAAACCAAACACAACCTCCTACCTTAAGACCATTGGCAGCTGATCAATGCTGATGCCCTGTACAAATACTAGATATGCCAGGGAAGCCAGAGAGTCTGCTAATTGTTTGTCTTCTTCTTCTTCAAATTCAAGATAATCCCAAGTCTTCTTTTTCTTTCCATGATTAAAAATCATTTTTGGGAAAGGGTACCCAATTGCTGATAAAAAACCCTGTGAAAAGGATAAAAAAGGAAGCTATAGTAGACAGACTCTAGGGTGCTCCTCCATATTCACATGCTGTATAATGCCCTCCCCTTGAGTTGCTTTTAACCAAAAGAACATGGCAACATGCCTCCCCATGATTAGATTATGTTATATGGCAGAAGTGAAGGAATTTTTGCAGATGCAATTAAGGCCCCCAGTCCATTGATTTTGAGGTGCTGAAAAGGGAGACTATTCTTGTGGGTATGACTTAATCAGCTAGAAGGTTTAAAAACAGAGTCCAGGCTCTCCTTGAGTCAGAATCCCACCACTGCTGGCTTTAAAGAACTAAGCTGCTATGTTATGAGAGGGCCTATGGAGAAGGCTGTGTGACTAGGAACTACTGGCAGCCACTATGGCTGGAAGTGGTCCCTGGCCAACAGCCAGCAAGAAAATGGGGGCCTCAATCCTATAGTTTCAAGAAAGTAAATTTTGCCAACAACCTGAAAGAACTGAGCAGGAAGATGAAAAAGTTCTGGAGACGGATGGTGGTGATGGTTGCACAGTAATGTGAATCTACTTAATGCCACTAAACTGTATACCCCAAAATAGTTAAGACAGTAAATTTTATATTATGTATATTTTATCACAATTTTTTAAGTGCTTCAGAGATTTTTGCAAACAATCTGGAAATGTGACACATACAACTATCATAAAACGACAATTAATGACTCAGATGAAGAATACTCTAGAACCACTGACCACTGCCTACCTAGATAGAGTGAGCAAGAGGAATACTGCTCAGTGGCAGCAAAGGTTGAGGAAACATTGCTGATTATCTCAGGTTCCATGGGCTCTTGTGTCATAAGAGAAAGAGAAGCATTTCTGCATGAGTGGCTAGGATTACAGTTTTATCTTATTATTATTATTATTAAGGAGGGAAAGACAGAGAGAGACTCAGAAAGTATAAGGTCACTACTTTGCCTCTTACACTATTTCTACTTTTGATATACCAGAAAGCACCCGACCTTCAGAATCTACCTCTTCCTAGCTGTGAGACACTGGGTGAGTTACCTAACCTATTTCCTTATCTAGAAAATGACATAATACCCATGTTGAATATTTACTAAGAAGCTCCACCAAAGAAAGTTAAGGTCACAATAAATTATTAATAGAAGTCAAAAGGGAATGACAAAAACAGCTAAATCAGAAGTGGTCCTTGGCCACATATTCACCTATTTATTCAATAAATGCTTGAGTACCAGACATGGGACCAGACATAGTTGGGAATTATAAAGCCAAATAAATATTTTCCAGCCTTCAGGGAGTTAAAATCTGCTGATCCCAGATGGCTCTATAAGTCATTACAAAACACAAAAAGGAGAAGGAAGGTGTTCCATCCAGAAAGATGGTCTCTGCGGCATAACAGAGGGACTCAGCACAGGGACCCTGGTGGCTGAGCCTTCAGCTCTTTCCTGGGAGCCACAAACCCCATTTGCTCTTCCGCAACTTGAGCCTTCTCTGTTCCTCTTCTGGAGCCCATGCAGATTCAAGCAACAGCGGCCTCCTGATCACCACACGCTCTGCCTGGGGAACAGTTGCTGTGTGTGAAGCCTCCCTCCACCAGCCAGAAGAGCCACCACAGCTGTGAACAGCACCCACCAGAGGCTCTGCTATCAAAAGAGGAGCCGCTGCTACCACAACTGCACAAGGAGCAACCACAGCCCGAGGAGCCACTGCCACCCAGGGAGCAGCCACTGCCACCCAGGGTCCAGCCACTGAACAACTCAACAACTAGTCATGTCAGTGAGATCAAACATGGGTAGACAAAGAAACCCCCAAAGGAAAGAAAAGGAGGACTCGCCAGAAAAGCAGCTAAGTGAGACAGAGATATGCAACATGACGGAAAAAGAATTCAGAATAAG
>NW_005871158.1:2855226-2860074 GCF_000147115.1 Myotis lucifugus
TTAGAAGACAAGGAAGGCAAAACCACACCTCAA
The DNA here is from genome assembly GCF_000147115.1 of Myotis lucifugus. Taxonomy (NCBI): domain Eukaryota; kingdom Metazoa; phylum Chordata; class Mammalia; order Chiroptera; family Vespertilionidae; genus Myotis; species Myotis lucifugus. The sequence goes on from NW_005871158.1 coordinate 2,855,260, forward strand.
ACCTGGTACCTGCAACTGCAAATGGAGAAAAAAATTAAAAGACAGGAGGAGAGCCTAAGGAAGCTTTGGGACAACATGAAACGAAACAACATACGAATAATAGGGGTGCCAGAACAACAGAAAGATGAACATGGATTAGAAAACCTATTCGAAGAAATAATATCAGAAAACTTCCCTGAGGTGGGGAAGAAAAAAGTCACACAAGCCCAGAGAGTCCCAAACAAGGTGAACCCGAAAAGACCCACACCAAGACACATCATAATTACCATGGCAAATGTTCAGGATAAAGAGAGAATCTTACAGGCTGCAAGAGAGAGACGGAAAGTAACATACAAGGGATCTCCCATTAGATTATCAAATGATTTCTCAACAGAAACACATCAGGCCAGAAAAGAATGGACGGAAATCTACAAAGTGATGCAAAGCAAAGGACTGAATCCAAGAATACTCTATCCAGCAAGGCTATCATTCAAAATTGAAGGGGAAATAAGAAGCTTCACAGACAAAAAAGGGCTAAGGGAGTTTATCACCACCAAGCCAGCCATGCAAGAAATGCTAAAGGGACTGGTGTAAAAAGAAGAAACATCAAGCTCAGAAAGAAAACAGCCACACACACACAAAAAAAGAAATGGCTACAAACAAGTACCTTTCAATAATAACTTTAAATGTAAATGGACTAAATGCTCCAACCAAAAGACATCGAGTGGCTGAATGGATAAAAAAACATGACCCATACATCTGCTGTCTACAAGAGACCCACCTCATTAGAAGGGACTCACACAGACTGAAAGTGAAGGGATGGAAAAATATCTTTCACGCAACTGGAAAGGAAAAGAACGCTGGGGTAGCAATACTTATATCTGACAAAATACATCTCAAAGTGAAGGCCATAACCAGAGATAAGGAAGGCCACTTCATAATACTAAAGGGATCAATACAACAAGAAGATATAACCCTGGTAAACATATATGCACCCAATGCAGGAGCACCCACATACATAAGAAAACTTCTGGAAGATATCAGGGGAGAGATCGACAACAATACAATCATAGTAGGGGACTTTAATACACCACTGACATCACTGGATAAATCCGCTAGACAAACAATCAGCAAAGAAACAGCAATCCTAAATGACTCACTAGATCAGATGGACTTAATCGACATCTTCAGAACACTTCACCCCACAGCTGCGGAATATACATTCCTCTCAGGTGCTCATGGGACATATTCAAAAATAGACCACATATTGGGTCACAAGCAAAGTCTCCACAAATTCAAGAAGATTGAAATCATAAAAAGCATCTTCTCAGACCACGATGGCATAATGTTAGAAATAAACTACAATAAAAACAACCCAAAATACTGAAACACTTGGAAGCTGAATAGCATGTTATTAAATATTGATTGGGTTACCGATGACATCAAAGAAGAAATTAAAAACATCCTGGACACTAATGACAATGAAAACACAACAATCCAAAACCTCTGGGACACAATGAAAGCAGTCCTGAGAGGGAAGTTTATAGCTCTACAGGCCTATCTCAAAAAACAAGAAAAAATGGTAGTTAATCATCTAACTCTACAACTCAAAGAATTAGAAAGAGAGCAACAAGAAAACCCCAGAGTGAGCAGAAGGAAGGAGATAATAAAGATTAGAGCAGAAATCAATGAAATAGAGACCAAAAAAACAATACAGAAAATCAATGAAACCAAGAGCTGGTTCTTTGAAAGGATAAACAAGATTGACAAACCCCTAGCCAGGCTCACCAAGAAGCAGAGAGAGAGGTCCCAAATAAACCAAATCAGAAATGATAGAGGCGAAATAACAACAGACCCCACAGAAATACAAATGATTGTTAAACAATACTACGGGCAACTCTACTCCAACAAACTAGACAACCTGGAGGAAATGGACAAATTCCTAGAAAAATACAACATTCCAAAACTCAATCAGGAAGAATCTAAAAACCTCAATAGGCCAATAACTATGGAAGAAATTGAAGCAGTCATCAAAAAGCTCCCAGCAAACAAAAGCCCAGGGCCAGACGGCTTCACAGGGGAGTTTTACCAAACATTCAAGGAAGAACTAAAACCTACCCTCCTCAGACTACTACAAAAAATTCAAGAGGAAGGAACACTTCCAAGCTCATTCTATGAAGCCAGCATCACCCTAATACCAAAACCAGGTAAAGACATCACAATGAAAGAGAACTACAGGCCAATATCCCTCATGAACATAGATGCCAAAATCCTCAACAAAATCTTAGCAAATCGGATCCAGCAGTACATCAGAAGGATCATACACCATGACCAAGGAGGATTTATCCCAGAGATGCAAGGATGGTACAACATCCGTAAATCAATAAATGTGATACATCACATAAACAAATTGAAAGAAAAAAACCACATGGTCATATCAATTGATGCAGAAAAAGCATTCGACAAAATCCAACACCCATTTTGGATAAAAACTCTCAGAAAGGTGGGAATAGAAGGATCATACCTCAACATAATAAAAGCCATATATGACAAGCCCACAGCCAACATCATACTCAATGGTCAAAAACTAACACCATTTCCCCTAAGAACAGGAACAAGACAGGGATGCCCACTCTCACCACTCCTGTTCAACATAGTCCTGGAAGTATTAGCCATTGCAATTAGGCAAGAAGAAGAAATAAAAGGCATCCAAATTGGAAAAGAGGAAGTAAAACTGTCCTTATTCGCAGATGACATGATATTATACATACAAAACCCTAGAGACTCCATCAAAAAGCTACTAGACTTAATACATGAATTTGGCAATGTAGCAGGATACAAAATTAACCCCAAGAAATCTGAGGCATTTCTATACACCAATAGTGAACTTTCAGAAAGAGAGATTAGAAAAACAATCCCATTTACCATCGCACCAAAAAAATTAAGATACCTAGGAATAAACTTAACTAAAGAGGTTAAAGACCTCTACTCAGAAAACTACAGGACGCTGAAAAAAGAGATAGAGGAGGACATAAACCGATGGAAGAACATACCATGTTCTTGGATTGGTAGAATCAACATCATTAAAATGTCCATACTACCCAAAGCAATCTATAAATTCAACGCACTTCCCATTAAAATACCAATGGCCTTCTTCAAAGATCTAGAACGAACTCTCCAAAAATTCATCTGGAATAAAAAAAGACCCCGAATAGCTGCAGCGATCCTGAGAAAGAACAAAGTAGGTGGGATCTCAATGCCAGATATCAAACTGTATTACAAAGCCACTGTTCTCAAAACTGCCTGGTACTGGCACAAGAACAGACATATAGACCAGTGGAATAGAATAGAGAGTCCAGAAATTAGCCCGAACCAATATGCTCAATTAATTTTTGACAAAGGAGGCATGAACATACAATGGAGCCAGGATAGTCTCTTCAATAAATGGTGTTGGGAAAATTGGACAGATATATGCAAGAAAATGAAACTAGACCACCAACTTACACCATACACAAGAATAAACTCAAAATGGATAAAGGACTTAAATGTACGACAGGAAACCATAAAAATTCTAGAAGAATACAAAGGCAACAAAATCTCAGACTTATGCCAAAACAATTTCTTCACTGATACAGCTCCTAGGGCAGTTGAAACTAAAGAGAAAATGAACAAATGGGACTACATCAAAATAAAAAGCTTCTGCACAGCAAAAGAAACCATCAACAAAACAACAAGAAAACCCACCTCGTGGGAAAACATATTTGCAACGTCTTATCTGATAAGGGCTTAATCTCCAAAATTTATAGGGAACTCATACAACTTAACAAAAAGAAGATAAACAATCCAATCAAAAAATGGGCAAAGGATCTAAATAGACACCTTTCAAAAGAGGACATTCAGAAAGCCAAGAGACATATGAAAACATGCTCAAAGTCACTAATCATCCGAGAGATGCAAATCAAAACAACAATGAGGTACCATCTCACACCTGTCAGAATGGCCATCATCAACAAATCAACAAACGACAAGTGCTGGAGAGGATGTGGAGAAAAAGGAACACTTGTGCACTGCTGGTGGGAATGCAGACTGGTGCAGCCACTATGGAAGGCAGTATGGAGGTTCCTCAAAAAATTGGAAATGGAACTCCCATTTGACCCTGTGATCCCACTTCTAGGAATATATCCCAAGAAAGCAGAAACACCAATCAGAAAGGATATATGCACCCAGATGTTCATAGCAGCACAATTCACCATAGCTAAGATCTGGAAACAGCCTAAGTGCCCATCAGTAGATGAATGGATTAGAAAACTGTGGTACATCTACACGATGGAATACTATGCTGCTGTTAAAAAGAAGGAACTCTTACCATTTGCAACAGCATGGATGGAACTGGAGAGCATTATACTAAGTGAAACAAGCCAGTCAATGAAGGAAAAATACCACATGATCTCACTCTTTCGTGGATAATTAAGACCATTACAAACTCTCGAACAATAATAAATACAGTGGCAGAGCTGCCTCAAACTGATTGTCGAACTGCAGTGGGAAGGCCAGGGAGGGTTGGGGGACAGGAGGGAGGGGAGTAAGAGATCAACCGAAGGACTTGTATGCATCCATATAACCATAACTAATGGACATAAGACACTGGGGGGTAAGGGAGGGCAGGGGCTTGTCAAGGGTGGGGGGGGAAAAAGGACACTTATGTAATACCCTTTGTAATACTTTTAGCGAAAAATAAAAAAAAGAAAAAAGAAAAAAAAACTAATTTATTGAGCACCTAATCTAATTCAGGTACTGTCTGTTCAAGGTGCTGTGAGTATGATAATAAATAAGCCA
>NW_005871158.1:2862102-2862886 GCF_000147115.1 Myotis lucifugus
GGGTTGTAGGGCCCATTTGGGGCCAGTTCTGACGGGGGGGAGGGGCTGCAGGAGGTTGCCCCCCCGGCCCTCCCCCCTATTGGGGGGGCAATCAGGAGTGTGGCCGATCATGGGGAAGGGCCATGGGGGGGGGGGGGTTTGGCTGGCTGCCCTGCCCTCGATTGGGGTTGAAGAGGCTGATCAGGGGCGGGGCCAGCCAGGGGGGTAGCAGAGAGGCTGGCCGGCTGGCCCCACCCCCTGATCAGGCTGGTTCGCTGGCCACAGTGGGTGTCATAGTGATGGGTCGTTCTGGTCATTATGGAGTTCTGGTCACTGGCTTTTTATATATATAGATACTAGAGGCCTGATGCATGAAATTCGTGCACGGGTAGGGTCCCTAGGCCTGGCTGGTGATCAGGGCCTTCTGGCTGCCAGCTGGGGCTTTCCTTCATTCCGCACTGCCCCCTGGTGGTCAGCGCCCATCATGGCAAGCGATCGAACTCCCGGTCTCCCAGTCAAACTCCTGAGGGGACACTTTGCATATTAGCCTTTTATATATATATAGGTAGATACTGCTGTACTGATTTTCAAAGCCATACTTTCTTGTTATAGCTATAACACAAAAAGTTTCCTGTGTTCAGATTTCAAATGTCCTCCGAATCATGAAGCTCCATTTCTTCATTCAGCCGATGCTACACGTGGTTTTCCCCAGAGTATGGTTAGCCTGTTTGAAAATCATCATATGCAACCAGATTCTATGTGCTGCTCTGGATATTGGGGGTCCACCTGTGTCCAAATCAGGGCC
>NW_005871158.1:2862986-2865311 GCF_000147115.1 Myotis lucifugus
AAACAAGATTGGCAAGATGTTTGAGAATAATTCGTTAAAAGCTGGATGATGGGTATGTGAGGGTACATTATACTGTTCTAATTTCTGAATTTTTAATAATTTCTTTAATAAAAAAAAATGTTTTTAAAGCACAAAATTCTCTTGGATCCTTGCTCTGTATTTTCTATTTCAATTATTGACAGCTTCACCTGCCCCGTTTCCCAAGCAAAAATCTTACCATGACTCAACCTTTTTACTATTCTTCTAAATCGAATCACTGACCAAATCTTATTTATTTTACCTACTCTTAGGTTCTCAAATCTGCCTGCTCTTGTTCGTCTCCACCATTTCCATACTCGGGCTCTCATCATTCTTTCACAACTCCAAATAGACACCTAACTTCCAATCTTATCTCAGTTAAGTCCATCCTCCACTAAAGTGATGATTACAAAACACAATTTAATTACATCATTCCCAGGCTTAATAACCTTTAACTGTTTCCAACTTCCACAGCCATCTCTTAAAATTGGGTACATATATATATGATGGCTTTTATACTGTATCCAGGAGATTACACTGTACTCTAGCATGGGCAACAATGAAGAGGCTCCATACTCTTATGTGCTCCTGGGAAAATCCCTCCCCGCTCCCTCCTCATTACTCATAATCTCCTCACTACTATCCTGATACCAGCATTCACCCCACTAAAGGATGCATCCCTATTTATATCAGTCACCAAATCATATCAGTCACCAAATCATCGCTCATCCTCAGAATCTAGTTACCCTAAAATTTTGGCATCTCCTCTTCTGACTTTTTCTCTTAAGCCCCTCATATTCCTCAAATTTCAGATAGCCTTTAATTTTGGCCTGTGGAACTCACTATCATTAGCAAAATTCATTCTTCTATAAATGATCTCTCACCTCCTTTGCTCTAAATGAAATCTAGTTCTCTGAAAACACCTGTTTTCTCTGCAATGCTCTCAAAGGGTTATTTTTTTCATCCACATTCATTGTACCACTGAGCCTAAAATCAAAATATTTGTTCTCATTGCTACTTCTAGACCAGGGGTGGGCAACCCCTGGCATGCATGCCAAACATGGCAGGCCAGTAACTTTTGCTGGTACACGAAACCCTCTCTTATAATCTTCCATTTACAATTTTTTTCTTAATATCGACTTTTTTATTTTTCAGATAAATTCAGTGTAGGTGCATCTTAGATAAATAATTTTACATAACAAGTCATCTTAAAGACCATAGACATGGATTGATGAGAGAGGGGAAGAGCAATTTCTATGTCTCTGCCTTAACTTTCCCTGCCTTCCTAGATCCGACCACTGTTTTGGTTTCATCCACATACGCTTGTGAATCTTTGTTTTCAGTGATGAATTTTGTTAAGTCTCATAATAGGAGTAGCCTGACGGATGAAAGTAGTAGCTTGTGCATATCTCTGAAGGTCATGAAATATAAACCTGATGTAAAATCTCTGTCATCAGTGATGCAGCAGCAAAAGTCCCACTGATAATATCAAACGGAGTCATAAAGTTTTCTGTCGGACTATCAGTGTACATATATACATTAAAAAATAAATGTATTTTTCATCATCATATACTGTGTTTTTGTCGCTCGAATGAATTTTATTATTTCTTCAAGGGTTCTTCACATACGTACACCTTAAGAGATATCAAGTAGGCATAACATGTTCTCAAAAAATTAGGGTTGGCACGCAGAAGAATTTTGAGTCAGAGATTTTGCTGGTTTTGGCACGCACTCACAAAAGGTTGCCCACCCCTGGTATAGGAGAAAAAAAACATAAATTAGCTATTATGCATTGTAAACACAATTTTTGCTTATAGTATATATATATACTCAGCGTTAACTCACTAGAAAAGAAATCTGAGCACTGATTAAGAAATTGGTATTAAAATACCATTTCAAAGGTGGAAAGCATCTGAGATGAATATACCTTGAGGCTATCATTGCTGGAACTGGCACTTCTATGGGATCTACATGCTCAGGGGAAGTGGTATCGACAATAAATATCCAAACAACAGGATTCTTAGCTCCAGCCTGACAAGAAAATAAAGATAGATCAGCTCATAAAATTCTAATTATCACCAACATTTGAAAAACATTTAAAAAATTTAGGCATGTTTTTTTTTGTTTTTTTTTAAATATATATATTTAATTGATTTTTTACAGAGAGGAAGGGAGAGAGATAGAGAGTTAGAAACATCGATGAGAGAGAAACATCGATCAGCTGCCTCCTGCACATCTCCCACTGGGGATGTGCCCGCAACCCAGGTACATGCCCTAGACCGGAATCGAACCCGGGACCCTTGAGTC
>NW_005871158.1:2866494-2878803 GCF_000147115.1 Myotis lucifugus
TATACTATAAAAACCAAAAAGAAGTCTGGAAGGTATTAATCTATATATATATATATATATATATATATATATATACACACACACACACACACACACACATATATACATATATATATACATATATATATATACATATATACATATATATATGTATATATATGTATATATGTATATATATATATATATAAAAAAGCCAAGCAACTGGAACACCGGAATGACTGGTTGCTATGATGCGCACTGCAGCAGGCCAACCAGCCCAATCGGGGGTGGCCCCTCCCCCAAGCTGAGTTGGGGGTAGGGCTGGCTGGCCAACCACTGGTGGCCCCTCCCCCCGACCAACCCCATCCCTGATCAGGGCCCGAGCCAGCATCCAACCTCCCGCAGCCCCTCCCCGCAGCTGGCCTGGCCCCGATTGGCCCCCCACATCCCAAATGGGGGCGGGGCCGGCTGGCCAATCTTCTGTGCGCCCCGCCCCCCGCCGGTCCGATCAATTCCCATTGGGGCTGGCCAGCCTGACCCCACCCGTGCACAAACTTGTGCACCAGGCCTCTAGTATCTATATTAATAAAAGGGTAATATGCTAATTAGACCGGACGTCTTCCAGAATCCTTCCAGACAAAGCCATGGTGGCAGGGGCTAAGGCAGAGGCTGTTAGGGGCGATCAGGCCGGCAGGGGAGAGCAGCTAGGGGCAATCAGGCTGGCAGGGGAACAGTGAGTGGTATCAGGCAGGCAGGCAGAGGGGTTAGGGGTGATCAGGCAGGCAGGCAGAGGGGTTAGGGGCAATCAGGCAGGCAGGTAGAGGCCGTTAGGGGTGATCAGGCAGGCTGGCAGTTGAGCGGTTAGGAGCAGCGGTCCTGGATTGCGAGAGGGATGTCTGACTGCCGGTTTACATCCCCTGAGGAGTCCCAGATTGGAGAGGGTACAGGCCGAGCTGAGGGACCTCTCATCCCAGATTGGAGAGGGTACAGGCGTGCACCGGGCCTCTAGTTATTTATATTTGGGTAATGACATTAATGTTATTTATTTTCTTTTTGTTTATATTTGGGTAATGACATTAATGTTATTTATTTTCTTTTTGTTTACCTGTGTTCCACAAAAAAATACATATTACTAATAAATATATTAACTTACATGCTCAGGTAAGGTACATGAGTATACAGCAGGATGACATTCTAGATTACAGAATATTTTATAACAGATTAATTTAGCTGTACTTACTATTATTTCAGATGCAAAAGACCTTAAAGGATCATTTTCAGCTTCTTCAGACTGCTCAAGGAATTGTGCTGTCAGCAAAGGGCATTTCAAGCTTTTGAAACAACTAAGGTATAAGAAATGGGTAACTATGAATATAACACTTCCTAAGTATAAAATACCTAGTTTGATAAACATATCTAAGTTAATTTAACATGGAAAATAACATAAGCACCAACAACTCAATGACTTGTCAAACTGGTGATGAAATATCCTTCTTTCTAGTAATGGGAAGAGCATGAGAACACCAGACTCAATGTGGTAGGATTCAGTTCTGTGTCTGGACCATACCAATGGATACTGAATGTTTGTCTGAGGACCAATGCTAGTCTATGATGTAGTTTTTGTTAGCTCAAGGGAAAATCGAGACAATGTAGTAATGTTTCATAAAGCTGTATTTATTTAAAAAACCAAACTATTCTGTGATATAGCCTTTCCTATTTCTTTAGTTAACATACCTTTTCTCTCATGAAATAATGGGTTTCATAAATAGTAAATACATTTTAATGTCCTAACCTGACAGAGTAGAAAGCTAACAGTAGTTTTAGTCTCTTAAATTTTAAAAATAAAATTATTGGTCCATGTAATTCAATAATCTAGTTCATTACTGTCCAACAGAAATAGAATGCAAGCCTCATATACAACTTAAAATATTTCAGCAGTCAATTAAAAAAATAGTAAGAAACAAGAAAAATTAATTTTAATAATTTATCTCATTAACCAAATATATCTGAAATATTATCATTTCAACATGCTATCAGTATAAAAATTATTGAGGTATTTTAGTATTTTTTTATAACATGTATTTGAAATCCAAGTGTATCTTACACTTACAGCACATCATAATTTGGACTAGCCATATGTCAATTGCTTGAAAGCCATATTGAACAGTGCATCATCCTATATAATAAAGAGCTAATATGCAAATGATCATCACGCTCTCACGCCATAATGGCTCAGACACTCAACACTGGGGAGAGAGGAATAGGGACCAGCCAGGCTGCGGCCCGGGAGAGGGACAAGCCACACACTCCGTGGTCCCGAGTGCCAGCGGCTGCACCTGCACCTGCAGGCCGGGAGAGGTACAAGCTGCCTGCCTCATGGTCCCGGGCGCCAGCAGCTGTGCCTGCGGCCTGGGAGAGGGACAAGCCACCTGCCTCGCAGTCCCTGGCGCCAGCACATGCACCTGCGGCCAGGAGAGGGAAAAGCTGCCTGCTCCGTGGCCCCAGGTGCCAGTGCCTGTGGCCTGGGCGAAGCCGCCTGCCCACAGTCCCCTGAGGCTGTGGCCGGGGTGAAGCCGGCCTGGGTCCTGGGTGCCTGCAGCTGGTCCAGAGGGAGGGAAGCCTGGGTCCAGGTGCCTGCTAACCTGCTGGAAAAGGGAATCCATGCTCCAGGTGCAGGGCGAGGCAGAGGCAGTTAGGGCAATCAAGCCAGCAGAGGATCAGTTAGGGGCGATCAGCCGGTAGGGGAGCAGTAGGGCTGATCAGGCAGGCAGACAGAGGTGGTGGGGGCAATCATGCAGGCAGGCAGAGGGGTTAGAGGCTATCAGGCAGGCAGGTGAGCAGTTAGGAGCCAGTGGTCCCAGATTGCGAGAGGCAGTCGGGCATCCCCCAAGGGGTCCCAGATTGGAGAGGGTGCAGGCCGGACTGAGGGACCCCCCCCCCACCCCCATTACTCTGATGAGTAAAAGCAGTTTATAAAATATAAAGCAAACAAAATAAATGGATTTTGGTTTTTAATTTTAAAAAACAACAATGCCTCATTAAATGCCCATGTTATATCAACTGAACCCTATATTCTTTGAAAATTCAAATTTTGAAACTAGATTTATATTTTCATTGCAAACAAATAAAACAAAGAAACATAAGATAACTGAACTAAAGTCCATTGTGAAATGTTCTTAGAAATATACTTACAATTTCAGTAATTCATCCTTTAACCTTTGATTTTCCAGTGAGTTTTCTTTGTCATCAGTGGCTTCTTTCACAAAAGGCTTTGTGAACTCTATTAAGGCCTTGCAACACTGACAAAGGCCATAGTCATCTGTTTGTATTTGTTCTTTTGAGTACGGAACAGGAAGAAGAGATAGCTGACTCCAAATGGTAGACAATGCTAATCCAACTGAATATGACTTGTTGCTATGAAGTTTCTGTATCACTAAAACAGAGACCAAGTTGTTACTTGAGGTAGCCTCATCAAGCACACTGAACATGGGACAAGTACAGTTAATGTAGAATTATAACACTTTTTTTCATATTTTACAAGTCTGGAATCAGGATGACATAGCTTAATTGGCAGTGTTTTTATTCCCTTTCTTAGTGGTGCATAAAATAATGGAGCATGTTACAATTATGGCACTTTACAATAGATGCCATGAAATTTTATTTAGGTATGTTTACAACAGGTTACATACTTAAGACAGAAACACTTTTTCCCATATATTTTGGCATTGTAAGTATAAAATAAGTGAAAGTGTCTTGTAAACTACAAGACACTGTAAAAATAGGAAACTGAATATTTCTAGAATACTGAATATTTCAAGTGGTATAAAGCTGCTAGGCATTCACATTTAAAACAAATTTACTCTAATTTCTAATTCTGGGCCCCTCTATCAGACTCTGAAATTACATGCAGGTCATAAAATTAAAAAGCAGTCTGTTTCCAGGGATAAATTCTGCCTGCCTTTGCCAAGACCCCTTACTTATCCATACTGTTATGGCACTTAGCCATGAAGCCTTTTCTTTCCACACCTGTTGTTTCATTCTTCGTAGTAGCACTCTTGCTGTTCTCAACCCTGACCTCCCAATGCCGAGAGTGAGCAATGCCCTGCCTGATACTGTTCTTAACCAACATACTATCACAACACTGTTAGGCTGAGCACTGCAGACGCCACAGAGGCAATCTTTTAAATGTGTTTACAGAAAAAATTCTAGAATGTAATTTGCAGATAGGAAGGTTAGACAAAAAGCTTTAAGTTACAACATAGTACATGAAAACCAGCATGCCTGTCAACAAAATATTTACTGGGTACCCATTCTGAGTCAGGTATTGTTATCTTTCTATGAGCAGTTGGATTCCACTTGGCATTGCTATGACTAGTTTAAGCAGAGTATTCAATAATTAGCCATAAACTTTACTTTGGTATACTGTTAACATTTTGGAGTAACATCAAGGTGCTTACACAGAAAATAAAAAGCACTTAGATATCAAAATACTCATTACCTGTTTGTAATGGCTGAAGTAAAAGAAGAATAATTTGGGATATCTGTTTTCCAGAGGGCTCTTCAATCAGTTCAAGCAAACCCAACAATAATTCCTTTGGATTACATAACTATAAAAATATTCACAATTGAACCTGTTTAATACAAGTTGTATTTAAAGCCACATGATTACTATTTTTAAAAGAAGGCATATACTGAGAAAACACAATTATTTTTTGCTTAACAGTAAAACACCTCATACATTTGCTAAAAAAATATAACAGAAAACCGAATCTGTGATTGTCAAATCAATGTAAAACAAGAAGTCAAAAGTTAAAGGGTCTATAATAGACAACTACATTTTGGAGACTTAAATTCCTGGCCAAAGGAAAAGGTAAAGGAATGTGAAGGGAGTCTGATCACCAGAGCTGTTTCCTTTGAGCTTTCCCTGTCTACTCTGAAGGTGCCTCCAGAGCTCCCAGCAGGTGGATCTTTTTTATCTCACATTGTGATGTTATTTAAATAAACGCAGTCTCTTTTGTCCTTTCTGAGCATGGCTGTATCTTATGACCTCACTTGCTTTGTGTTTTAAAGAGCCTTTTTAGTTAATAACTTAATATGTAGATGGAGTTCCCTCTTTCAAGGTATATATTTTTATTTATTTGCACTGATCTCTAAGTAGATTCTTATAACGTCATTTTTCTCAGAATTTATCTTTCTTGATCATCATTTTTTACTTATAATTCAAACCTTTTGTCAAGAGCTGCTTTCTAAAGTTGTCAGTCACAACTAATCTACTCCCTATTCCTATTTTCACTGTGACTGGGTTTTTCATGTACTTTTAGGGAACATATCACAGAGCAGAGAGCACTGAAATGTGAATCTAGTTCCAATGTTGCCAAAAGATCAGTGTGGCCGTGAAGTACCTCTCTAAGCTTTGAGTTCCACATCTATACAATAAATTACTTATTAAAAATAGAGCTTCTTGGAGATTCTACATTAGTGGGTCTGAGATGAGGTTAGACAATTCTTATATCCAGAAAATTTGGAGAAACTGAAATGGACCTGTCCATCCAATCAATAAGGTTGCACCTTTCTTCAGAGTTCCCTCCTGCATTTTCATCAACTAAAAGCTTTCTCACCAAAAACAAAACAGGTATTAAACAGTAAATAAAATTATAAAATACTGATGCGTATTGTGACAGAAAACCTAGTTTTGTTAACTTACCTTTACCAATAAATCAAGCATCAGAAAATATTTTCTTTTATCATCTTCCTTATTATTCCATAAAAGGCATCGAACAACAGGACCAATAAGATTCCAGCCCATATTCTTGATGATGACCTGTAATAACATTTTCAAAGTAAAACAAATACTGCCATCTACAGGATGCTCACAGTGAGCTTTCTTTGGCTCAGTGAATAAAGTGTTAGCCCGCACACTGAGGGTCCCAGGTTCAATTCCGGTCAAGGGCACATGCCCAGGTTGTAGGCTCAATCCCCCGTGGGGGACATGCAGGAGGCACCTGATTGATGATTCTCTCTCTTTCTCATTGATGTTTCTGTCTCTCTCCCTCCCTCTCCCTTCCTCTCTGAAATCAATAAAAATGTATTTAAAAAAAAAAAAGCTTTCATAACTTGGAGTTTAGAATTTCCTCTAAGTAGAAAAGATGAAGCAAGCAGATCCTACATTTCACCACTGAATTCCTAGGGTTGGCTGCTAACAGATAATCAATATTTTAAAACTTTCACTGAGAAAAGGCAGACTAACTTTTAATCAGGTAAGTTGGTTTTTCCCAAGATTTAAATAAGTCCTCTATTTCCAACAAGAGAATTCATTAGCTTAATATGAGCAAGTACTTAATTTTCATGGAGAATTTTACTCCCTTACCACAAAGAAATCTAGCCAATGATCACAAACCTTTTAAAGTTCCCTGGACAATCTCTAAATATATTATAATCATGTAACTTATGTAAAAGGAGAAGGTGCCATTTCATTAATTTTCTCTCCTACATACATAGTGCTTCTATTTTCAAAGATATTTCAGAATGCTTACCACACAAGTAAAAGTTTATCTTTATAATTAGTGGTTCACATTCATTACCAAAATCACTGAGTTTCAAAACTATCAACAAAATATTCCACTTCTCTGGCCGGCATTCTATTTCAACTCATCAATATTTATCAAGCATGTACTATATCATGTCCCTAGAATATTCTACATGCTAGCAATAAAGCAAGGAACACATCAGTTAAGATCTCTCCTCAGAGTTCACATTCTAGTTCATTTGTAATAAAAAAAGAAATATCTAAAAAGAGGACAAATAGGTACAATACCCCCTCTGTCACCCCAACCTTGTAAGGTAATATCAGTAGAGTACAAGGTATAGCAGGAGAATAGTCACTTCCATCTGGGGAAGGCAAGAGAGGTTTCCCAGAAGAGGCAATGGCTAAGCTAAGACTTGTTAGAGAAACAGAGAAGTCTGTCAGGCCTAAATAGGTGGGAAATACATTAAAGGCTCTGCAAAGTCAATGTGTAAATGTATAAGACTTAACATGTCCTAGAGAACAAGCGACAGAAGATGTTAGTGTACATGAACACACAGTTCTTGAGAGGAAATAATATCTGTTTCCATCTTTGCTCATTTATTAAATGAACATTTTAGTTAAAAAAAACTTATCACCCTAGCCAGTGTGGCTCGGTTGGTGGGAGCATCATTCAGTGCACGGGAAGCTCATGGGTTCGATTTCCAGTCTGGGCGCATACCTTGGTTGCATGTTCAATCCTCGGTCGGGGCACAGGAGGCAGCCAATCAATGTATCTCTCTCACATCAATGTTTTTTCTCTCTCTCTCCTTTCCCCCCTCTCTAAAATCAATTTAAAAAAAAAACTTTTATCAATCTGCATGTGTTTCCTAGACGTTAATATTCATTTTGATGTATTTATGACAAATAATCATTTGGTGTTTTGGTCCTTATTTTTAAATAGCAAAATATATTGATTTTTTGTTGTTGTTGGTTCCTTTTCTTCTTTTAGTTCTAGAATGAAATTCCCTCTTTAGATCTATAAACATTCATTTAAGTTTTTTAAAAACAGATTATTTCATCTTTCTTTGTATTTAATGAGAATTATGTTGGAACTATGGTATAAAATGAAAACTTAAATATTTTAAAAACTAATAGTAAAGTAATCATGCTTCTTACCTAAAGGGAAAAACAGCTCAGTTGATCTCTCTGAATATTCTTTTCCTACTAGTTAGTTCTTCTACCTGGCACACTCTTCTCCTAGATAGTCCCATAGCTTATACCCCTGCTTCCTTTAAATCTCTATGCAACAGTCCAAGCCCTAAGCATGCTTTATTTTTCTCTATGGTGTTTACCACTTTCTAACATACTATATAATTTATTTATCATGTACATATCTTATCTTCCTTAGCATTTAAGATCCACTGGGGCACTGATTTTTGTTCTGCTATTTCTATTCTCAGCATCTAGAGTAGGGCCTATTACAAAATAGGTATTCCATAAATACAGGTTGTAAGATGTCTGCTACTTTTTAAGTGTAACAAAGTATCCTCCCATCAAAGATTTGATACTCTTTTCTGTTTTATTCTGGGGTTTTTTTGTGTGTATAGCTTGGATTTTAATATTTAGGTCCTTACTAACCAGGCATTTGTTATACAGTTATTTTTTTCAAAATTACTAAATATTTACTCCACCATTACTTATTAAATAAGCCTATCTCACTTTTTAAAAAAAGTTTCATTTTATTGTTTAAAGTATTATCTATAGTATTACAAATGTCTCCTTTTCCCTCCATTGACCTCCCCCTGGGGCCAACGTCACCCCTGGCACAGGTCCTTACCACCCTAGTGTGTGTCCATTGGTTATGCTTATATGCATGCATACAAGTCCTTTGGTTGATCTCTTACCCCCATCCTCCAAGTTTGACAGTCTGTTCAATGCTTTTTTGTCTCTGTATCTATTTTTGTTCATCAGTTTATAACGTTCATTATATTCCACAAATGAGTGCCTATCTCACTTTTTAAAACTTAACTAGTTGTTATGAGACTACTTTGCCAACTAAGTACTTCTTTCCCTTTCTTCCCTATAAGTGAGTCTCTGAGCATAATTAACTGTAAGATAAATTTAAGATTTGAATAAGATTTGTGTAACTGAGCTAAAAAAAAAGAATTTTGATAAAATATTTTACAAATATAATCTTAGCTGCAAGGTATCCAGTCATTATGTAAATAGTGAATAGTTAAGAGGAAGGGAAAATAATGACAATCCACGAACTAAAACTTGTTTAGTTTAATATTAATAAACTTATAGGGTAAGATTATTATCCCTAATTGACAAAAGAGAATGCTCAAGTTTAGAGATTACTGACATGCCCATGTCCAACAACTAACATGTGATAGAACCAGGATTTACATACAAGTCTGGCCAGCTGCAAACCCCATGTTTTTCCCACTATACTCGTGGTTTTCAATGGCGGCAATTTTGTTCCCTACCTACCAGTGAATATGTGGCAGTTTGGAGACATTTTTTATTGTCATTTAATGGGGGTAAGGATTGCTATAAAATATCAATAGTGCCAATATTGAGAAACCCTGGCACTACAGTGTCTTAGGACAAACTATTCATATGGCTTTCTCAGAAAAACATTTCACATAAAGCAGATTAATAGTAAATCTTAATCAATCTTAACTCTGTCACCTGGCAAGAAACCCAGTCATCTTTGATGCCTCACTCTCTCTCACCCCCACAATCAAGGAATTCCCTCTGGTGTACTCTAAAACTTCCTTGCAAGTGCGATATGGTGATAACTGGAGGCAGAGCAGAGTGGTGAGGCGTTCTGAAACCAGGCTGCATAGGTCTAAATCCTGGATTTGGGGGCAAGTCACTTACCTTTCAGCAACTGTTTCCTTATCTACAAAATCAATTTAATAATAGTACATTATGGGATTCTGGAGAGGCTAAATGAGTTAACAGGTGTAAAGCACTTAAGACAGCATCTGGCACATAGTAAATACTCAATAAATATTAGCTATCATTAATTTTATTATTATTAGCTAAAAGTAAGGTACTTTCAAAGATTATCCTCAAGGAGTTAAAGAAAACATTACATTTACTTTATTTTGGGCTACAAAGGAACTGTAAACACATCAAAAACAAATGTTTTAGCCCTAACTGGTTTGGCTCAGTGGATAGAGCCTCGGCCTGTGGACTTCAGGGTCCTGGATTGGATCCACAATGGGGGGCGTGCAGGAGGCAGCCACTCAGTGATTCTCATTATTGATGTTTCTATCTCTTTCTCCCTTCCTCTCTGAAATCAATAAAAATATATTTAAAAAACAAACAAATAAATGCTTTAAATAAAATGTCCTAATTTTTTCTCCTAAACACAATCAAGGTGCCCTGGATATAATCACAGGTCAGCATGACTAGACTGCAATGGCAACAAAGAAAACTTCTGTATAAATAAACAGCACTATAAATGAAAAACAAAGTGTGTTCCTGGAAAGAAGATAGTCTTCCCTTGTGTAAGAGAAGTCCAAAGACACAAAATTCACCAGTGTTGCCAAAACTGTGTCTGAAAAAAAGTTGTTTCTGATCCAAAAAACATACTTTTCCATTGTGGGGAATGGACTTCTCAGATAACTGTAGCTGGATGATACTGGTCAGTAAGGTTATCCAACTCTCCTTATGTCAAAATACTAACTTACTTGATATTTGGTTTTCTATATATAACTGGCTGGAGGAAAAGAATGTGCTAATCACCAAAAATGAATTTCTAGCCTTCCTGATAGTTATATTTCTCAAAGTAAATTAATGATCCAAATGCCACTTTTGTTGCTTAACCAGGATTAATCCCTGCTCTTCTAAAGTACTTTAATTATACTTTAACTGTAGCACTTATTTCAGTTATTCTCTAGTTGTTTACATGTTTATCTCTTCCACCAGACTGAAAGTATCTTAAAATATACTAATAGTCCTAATTCTTTTTTTTTTTTCCAGTTTCCTACTATGGAAATTTAAGTTGATTTTTATTTTTTAGTATTTTTTTTTTTTTTTAAATTTCAGAGGGAAATGGAGAGGGAGAGAGAGATAGAAACATCAGTGATAAGAGAATCATTGATCAGCTGCCTCCTGCACGCCCCTCACTGGGGATGGAGCCCAAAACCCGGGCATGTACCTTGACCCGGGCATGTACCCTGACCAGAATCAAGCCATGACCTCCTGGTTCATAGGTTGATGCTCAAACAGTGAACCATGCCAGCTGGGCTTAAGTTGATTTTTAAATGTATGATGAATAAATGAATGGATGAATAATAATAGCATCATGTGACTATTCCCTTCCTAGTAAAAGACTGAAAAGTACACACAAAGATCATACTTACCTTATTCTTTTCATTTTGAATAACTTCTAATAGCTGGTCTATGTGCCCTTCATCTATGCATCTTTGGCCTGCTAACTGAAATAGGCCAAAATCTTCTTCTTTGAAGTCTTGCTCTTCTAGGATTTGCTGGCAAAAACAAAATAAACAAAACAAAACATGTTCAGGCAAATAAAAATGAAATAACTACTTGATTTATTTTATCTGTGAAAATTCTAGGTAAGTTGCGTAAGTTTCATACGCATATATATGAAAATTATGATTAACCTAATAAATACTCTAATAAATGATCTTGAAATCCTGTGTCAAAAAATCTATAAGGACCAGTATTAAATATTTTAAAGGTTATTTAGAGGAGTATGTCACATGGACAAATAATCCAATCTGCCTTTCTGCCCTCATGCTTTTTCAAAGGTCAAAAAAAGCAAGGATTAAAGAAGATAAACAATTTGAGTGACAGAAAGTGTAATTAAAAATAATCTGTGCCCTTCCCATAGTATTTTGGCAGGTATTTAACTTTGCAAAAAGAAAAAAAAGAAGAAATTACTTACACATCTCTTTATTATGGATTGAAGTTCTTCCACAGCCATTCCTCGCTGTTTTTCCTAGCTCTGATGCTGAAATGTACTAAGAGAAAAGCACACTGTTAACTACCAGAGACATTACATTGAAGTATTAATGTTATATTTCATTCTGATGAATTATTAGTAAGTACAATAAAGAAAAAAGTTTTAAAGCTGAAATTCTTTTATTGAAAGTTAGTTGTATGTTAGCCTAAGAAAATAAAAATCTTTTTTTTTTTAAAACCTCCTGTTGCATCTTTCAGGTTTTCTTAAAAGCATGATTTTGCTTAGAATAGTTCTAAAAGATACAACTGGGGGAAGAAAATCATCTGGAGCACTCCCAAAAGGATCGCAAGTATGGATTATACAATGTGCATTAAAAATGCAAAGTATTTCATTTCTGAAACTATTTCCAAAAGTTGGGCTTGAAATCACTTGTAATCAATAGGGAGTTTTTAATATTTTAATGTCCCCACTTGACAAAAATTGAAGTCAATACCACTCACGCGGCGGTGGGGAAGGTTCGGATGCCCTTCACGCCAAGTGATCGGGCACTTTCCTTACGAGGTGCAGCCCCCCAAACAACGAATCCAGCCCGTGGACTCGGGGGACCCCCGCCCCGTTCCCACAGCCCATCCTTCCTCCCGGCGTGGAAGCCCGGCCCCAGCCCCGCAGCGGGGCGGCTAAACCCCAATGCGCGTGCGGGCGGCATCCCAAGGGAAGCCATTTCTCCCGATTGTCAATCGCCCCGGCGTTCGGGCCCCACCACTTCGCCGGGCCTCATCCGCCCGTCGCGCCGCATCCCCGCGCCCCAAGTCTGCCGCGGGCCCGGGCCGCCGAGGACCTCCGCGCTGCGCCCACTTACGGCCGGGCCTCTCGCTCCTAC
>NW_005871158.1:2879102-2882453 GCF_000147115.1 Myotis lucifugus
GTAGGGAGGCGGAGCTCCGGAGGGAGGACGCCGGGCGGAACGGAACCCCTGACGACGCTCCCCATGGCCGAATCTGCCGGGCTGTCCCGGGCCGGCCGCAAGGCCCGGGCCCACCGCGCCTCTCGAAAGGCCGCAGGTAGGCTCCAGGGCCTCTGCCCACGCTGGACCCCGAGAGCCGGCCCCTCCTGAGTGCCGGACCGAGGCGCGCGGGGCGCCCCGAGAGGCTCCGCAGGGCAGGAGAAGGCCGAGCGCGCCCACCGCCGCCTCGCGCCTCCCGGGGAAGACCTGCGGCCGGATCCCCAACTCCTTGCCCTGCGGCCGGATCCCCAACTCCTTACCCTGCGGCCGGACCCCCCAGCTCCTTACCCTGCGGCCGGACCCCCAGCTCCCTACCCTGGCGTTCTAGGCCCCCTAGGATCTAGGGTGTCCCAGAAGGGGCTGTGCCCCGGCTCTGAGGGAGAGGGCAGTGGAGGCCCCGGGGGCCTAGAGCTGGGGTCGCCAGGCTGGGCAGGTGACCAGGGCCCCGTGGGCAGCCGCCCTGGAACCCGGCACTGGTCCTCCTTCCAGTCGCACAGCTGCTTTGGGGCCCCGCTTCCCGGCGGTATGTATCGGAGAACCTCCTCCCCTCCTCCCCGGGAGTGAATTACTTGGGGGACGGAGAGAGGTTACCCCTAAAAGTACCCATATCTCAGATTTTCAGGAGTGCATCACTGCAACTATGTTACAAGAGAAAATTCAACCCCGAAAGAGATACATGTTAACCGGGAACGGTTCTGGAGTCATTAATTTACAAATACAAATTGGATTCCCATTCCACAGGATCGGAAATGGGATATGTGGAAAAGAGGAAAAGATGGTACTTTATTTGGGCAGGAATCTGCCCTGGAACCTAATGTATTCGGGTAGAACTTGACCTGTTTTTTGTTTGTTTTTTGATTTTAGGTACTAAACAGACAAGTACCTTGAAACAGGAAGATGCTTCTAAAAGGTATGAGAACTACTAGTATTTGGACAGCTGTATTAATTTGACTGTTTACTGTTATGGGTTGGCTCAACGAGATAGACCACCGACTCAGAATTTAAATTTAAAAGCCTTTTATTAAGCTGGCCAGCTGACCACAGCACCTATCTCCCCCTCTGGGAGATTCGGAGCATGTGGCAGAGATCAAGGGTGCAGTATGATCCTTTATAGCAAAACAGTGTTAAAAAAATACAAGGCATTTCATTAGCTGTTCCTTAGAAGTTCACAGAAAGTTCATAAGCACAAAGGGGAGGTAAACGGAGTCACACTTGGCTGGAGCATATCATAACACATTGTTTTTCTAAGACAATCTAGCAATTTTTCTCTGCCACGGTTCCTGACACTGACGCAATCTGTAACCTTTTCCAGGCCGCAGTCCCCCCCCCTCCCACATTCCGTTACCCTTCCATGCCGCAGTCCCTCACCCTAGCACATTCCCTACTGGTCTTATGTCCGAATCAAATCTTTGATTCAGTGCCCTCCTCTACGATATGAAATTGAGGAGGCATTTGGCAATGTAGGGGTCAAGCCGCCGGGGAAGAGTCTGGCATTTGATGGTGAAGAATTGGCCAGGGTCTCGGCCGCTGACATAGAGTCTTAGTTCCCATGTCTTTCTTCTTCCCATTGGTCAGTTCACCAGGTGAGAGGCATGAGGAGGACGGGGTTACAATTTCTAGTGCCTCTTTCCTGCGACTTTGATGGTGGTTGGAGTGCTCAGCACCACCTGGTAGGGTCCATCCCATCTAGGTTCCAGGCTGCTAGGGTCGTGGCGCTTCACCCAGATGAGATCACCCAGAGAGAAGGCAGGCTGTGTTGGACTGGATCTCAGCACGTCCTCCTCCCATACGGCTCTCACCACCCGTTGTGCTGACGTGGCGCTGCTCTGCAAAGTCTGTAAGGACTTAAGCAAATTTTGGGTAGAGAGACGGGCGACTTCCTCCTTCCCCAACCTGGGCACCAATGGCAGCGTTTGCCCAAACATTATTTCAAAAAGGAGTTAGCCCTTGGATGTATGGGGTGCACCCAGCTCTGAGGAGAGCAAAAGGAAGGAGACTTACCCAGTTTTCGCCAGTCTCTAATTTTAACTTAGTTAATGTTTCCTTTAAGATCCAATTTATCCTCTCTACCTGTCCAGAACTCTGTGGTCTATAAACACAATGCAATTTTCAAGTAACTCTTAGGGCCTTAACTATGGATTGTAACTTTGGCGATAAACGCCAGGCCATCGTCGGACCCATGTATAGTGGCAGGCTAAACCGGGGGACAATTTCAGTGAGTAGTTTTCTAACTACTACCTGTGCTGTCTCTGCCTTGGTTGGGTATGCCTCAGGCCAGCCAAAAAGGTATTAATGAAAATCAGCAAGTATTTATACCCTCCTTGTCCTCCTGGTATCTCAGTGAAGTCCACTTCCCAGTGTTCTCTGGGGTTCTGACCTCGGAATCACTGCCCCGGCGTAGCCACAACAGGGGGCCCTTGATTCACCCGGGCACACACTTGGCACCTTCTAGCCAACTCTTGAGATATTTCCTGGAGCCCTGGGGTGTAAAATTCTCTTCCCAGTAGTTCTGATAGCTTCATTCCCCCAGGTGGGTGCTTGCTCTGGTGGGTCTGGGAAGCGATGGTCCGCCCCAGGGCTTCTGGCATTATAGGCCTCCCATCTGGCAGAATTAGCCATCCAGCCTCTCCTTCCCAGGCCCTTAGTTTCTCAGCTAGCCTCTGCTCCTCTGGCAGATGAGTAGACTTCTTTGGGAGCCTTTGTGCTGGCAGGGCTACAAGAACTTCTAGGGGCCCTACTGGTCTTTTAGTCAATTCCTTGGCCCCTATATGGCTGCCAGGTGGTTAAGTATCTCAGGAGCTTTTTCCTTTCCTCCTGAGGTCAGGAGACTTCTTTAAGGTGGCTCCCGTGTCCTGTAAGGGCAGTGTGAGGAGATATATCCCTGTGTAGGTCCGGCAGGGCCAGTGCCGGGACGCTTACCAGGGCTTCTTAGATCTCCCCTGGCTCCTCCTCATGTGCCCCCTGCTACCGGGTACCTTCCTCTATGAAGCTGCTCGCGTAGTCCGTGTAGAGAGTCTCATCCGGATTCTGCAGGGCTGGTCCACAAGGTCCTCACGGAGGGAAGTGAGGGTAGTCAGTGTCTCCTCGCAGTCAGGCAAAGGGGCCTCTGCCTTCTCGTCAGGGAGGAGTGTGGCAGGGTTCAAGGCAGCTGTTTCAGGAAGCTGAAATGTTTACTTCTTTTTCCCTTTCCTCACCAGGAGGGCCTGAAGTGAGTGCTATGAGTTCCAACAAGGAAGTCCACTTTTGGTCCCCCACTGTCAGGATTAATTCTGG
>NW_005871158.1:2883097-2886214 GCF_000147115.1 Myotis lucifugus
CATCACTGCAACTATGTTACAAGAGAAAATTCAACCCCGAAAGAGATACATGTTAACCGGGAACGGTTCTGGAGTCATTAACTTACAGATACAAATTGGATTCCCATTCCACAGGATCGGAAATGGGATATGTGGAAAAGAGGAAAAGATGGTACTTTATTTGGGCAGGAATCTGCCCTGGAACCTAATGTATTCGGGTAGAACTTGACCTGTTTTTTGTTTGTTTTTTGATTTTAGGTACTAAACAGACAAGTACCTTGAAACAGGAAGATGCTTCTAAAAGGTATGAGAACTACTAGTATTTGGACAGCTGTATTCATTTGACTGTTTACTGTTATGGGTTGGCTCAACGAGATAGACCACCGACTCAGAATTTAAATTTAAAAGCCTTTTATTAAGCTGGCCAGCTGACCACAGCACCTATCTCCCCGTCTGGGAGATTCGGAGCATGTGGCAGAGATCAAGGGTGCAGTATGATCCTTTATAGCAAAACAGTGTTAAAAAAATACAAAGCATTTCATTCGCTGTTCCTTAGAAGTTCACAGAAAGTTCATAAGCACAAAGGGGGGGTAAACAGAGTCACACCTGGCTGGAGCATATCATAACACATTGTTTTTCTAAGACAATCTAGCAATTTTTCTCTGCCACGGTTCCTGACACTGACACAATCTGTAACCTTTTCCAGGCTGCAGTCCCTCCCCCTCCCACATTCCGTTACCCTTCCATGCCGCAGTCCCTCACCCTAGCACATTTACCTCCTATTAATTGAACCATTTTTAAAAACAGTAATGGGTGCTACCTTAAAAGAAAATTATTATGAGAAGGGGAGACCTGGGAAGCATTATAAATTCTCACTTCGACTGTTACAACCCCCTGCTCCACGCTTTCAGAAAACCAGAATCAGACACTTTTTAGATTTCCAATGAAGGTATGAGTGTCTGTAGAAAAGTGCATATTTTCAGCAAAAAGTTGTCCTGTGCTGTCTCTTGGATTTATCTCTTTGTCACAAAGTTTTCTAGAATAGGAATAGTCTGTGAGGATGAACTTAAAAATACGTTTCTGTGGTATTTTATGAAGTGTTGGCTTTGGCCTTAATTTACTAATTTTTTTTTCAAGTTATTTACTTAGTGTAAGATATGCCAGACCTGTTAGGCCCTGGGGATATAATTTTGAATAGAATAGACACAGTTCCTATTTAGTGGAACAGAGACATACCAATTAAATTATCACAAATACGTAATTAAAAATTGTGATAAGTGCCATAAAGGAGTCGGAACTCATAACCAGAATCTAATTTAGCTGGAGGTTGGCAGGGAAGGTGGCGGGTTTTCAGGGGAGGGTTTCTCAGAAAGTAATAATTAACCTCAGTCCTGAAGGCTAAGTAGGCATTCACCAGACAGAGTAGTGAGGGGAGAGACCGCCAGCCAGAGATGCAATGTGTGTGACAGGAAAAGGTTTGGTCGCTTAAAGAAAGGAGAGATGTCCAGGGTGGTGTGCAGTATTCTGAGCAAGGCAAGAATGGAGTACAGGAAAAGGTTAGAAAGGCAGGATTCCATTCATACAGTACCTGGTAGGCTGTGAGAGCAATTTAGATTTTCTACGTGCAAATGGGAAAACTTGAATAAAGTGATGAAATTTAAGTTTTAATATGATAAGGATGGTAATCACCTGGGATGGAGAAATTGGATGGATTTGAGATCTGCTTTGGTGAGTACAGGCATATCTCAGAGATAATGCAGGTTCACTTCCAGACCACCACAATAAAGCAAGTCATAATCTTTTTTGCTAGTGGAGATCTTGCCTTCAATTTGTAGAAAATGCAACATCTGTCAAGTGCAATAAAGTGAAGCACCATAAAACGAGGGTTGCCTGCATTTCCCCGTAGAGTAGCATGATTATACTGTCTTCGTTTTAAGAAATATTGCAACTGTCTTCAACACTGATCTGACCACAAACCTAAGGAGATTGTCTTATTTTGAGCACTATAAATTGCAGAATATAGACAAGCTGAAATGTATTTTGAGCAGACCATTCAAGATGATGAAACAATTAAAAAGCCATGGGGATAACCAAATAGTTGTTGAGGGGAGTGATCTTTCATAAATTTATTCCAACTAAAAAATACTTCCACATTCGATCCAGGTGAATACTTTTAAGCCAGAAAGTAAAGTTTTCAAAAATATAAAATAATTCCACTATTCACACTAAATTTTTTATTTAAAAACTAGAGGCCTGATGCACAAAATTCATGCACTGGGGGTGGGATGGGGTCCCCTTAGCCCGGCCTGTGCCCTCTTGCAGCCCGGGACCCCTTGGGGGATGTCTGACTGCTAGCTTAGGCCCAATCCCCATCAGGACTAAGCCAGCAGTCAGACATCCCTTTCGCAGTCTGGGGCTCTCGCAGTCCGGGACCCCTCTCTCCTTACCGCTCAACTGCAGTGGGGCCGGAGAGGCTGCCGCCACCTTTGTGCTCACCAGCCGTGAGTCCAGCTTCTGGCTGAGCAGTGCTCCCCCTGTGGGAGCGCACTGACCACCAGGGGGCAGCTCCTGCATGAGCATCTGCTCCCTGGTGGTCAGTACACATCATAGCGACCGGTTGTTCAACCATTTGGTTGATTTGTGTATTAGGGTTTTATTATATAGGATATATTAACATGGCCTGGCCAGCGTGGCACAGTGGTTGAGTGTCAACTTTTGAACTGGGAGGTCACAGTTCGATTCCTGGTCGAGGCACGTGCCTGGTTGCAGGCTCCATCCCCAGTGTGGGGCATGCAGGAGGCAGCCAATCAATGATTCTCTCTCATGATTGATGTTTCTATCTCTCTCTCCCTCTCCCTTCCTCTCTGGAATAAATAAAAATATTTAAATATATATATATACATATATATATATATATATGTGTGTATATATATATATATATATAAATATATATATATATATAAAAACATGTAACAGGTATATTATTAAATAATAAAAGAGTAATATGCCAATTAACCATCACTCCCCTCATAAAGATGGCGGCGGCCACGAAGCTGGAGCGAGCAGGAGGCTTGGGTTGCCCCCGGCGATGGAGGAAGCAAAGCTTCCCGTCTCCCTGGACGGAACTGGGCTCACTCC
>NW_005871158.1:2886506-2894174 GCF_000147115.1 Myotis lucifugus
GCCAGCCTGAAACAGCCCTCAGCCCCTCACCCAGCTGGCTACGCACACAGCGGGACCCCCCTACCTGAAGGGGCTGTGGCCAGCCTGAAAACAGCCCTCAGCCCCTCACCCAGGCTGGCTACGCACACCAGCGGGACCCCCCTACCCTGAAGGGGCTGTGGCCAGCCTGCTAACAGCCATCAGCCCCTCACCCAGGCTGGCCACACCCCCATGGGGTGAGGGTCCCTGTTGGGGGCTTGGCCAGCCCTCAGCGCCTCACCCAGGCTGGCCAGGCACCCCAGCGGGAACCCCCTCCCCCCCGAAGGGGCTGTGGCCAGCCTGAAAACGGCCCTCAGCCCCTCACCCAGGCTGGCCACACTCCCATGGGTTGGGGGTCCCTACTGGGGTCCCCACTGGGGGCTTGACCAGCCTGCAAACAGCCATCAGCCCCTCATCCAGGCTGGCCACACTCCCATGGGGTCAGGTGTCAGGGCCAGCCTGACAAGGTTGAGCCGGGCTGAGGCAGGGAGGTGGGAATTGAGAAAAGAAAGAAAGACAGGAAAGCGGGATCGGGAGGACTCCAGTTCTCGAGGAATTGAAGCGAGTTTATTAGCTATACAATCCTATTTATACACTACACACTGAATAGGAGGTCTGTCAAGAGGAATGTATTCTTTGTTCCTCTTAATCTCTAAGGGAGAGACATAGCAGAAGGACAAGTTCTCAGTACAGCATATCTCAGTAAATAGTTACAGACTTCTTGGTAAGCTATGAAAGGCTGTTCTCATTCTACTGATAATCGCCATCCAGACAAGTCTGGGAAAACTGTGTGGGTAAGGGTCCCAGCCTTGCTAGCCCCTTCAGGTGCAAGGACCTTGCCAGCTTACATCTGGCCCCCAACAGTCAGGTTACCTACTGGGATCCCCACTGAGGGGCTTGACCAGCCTGAAAACAGCCATCAGCCCCTCACCCAGGGTGGCCAGGCACCCCAGCGGGACCCCCATCCTGATTCGGGACACCCTTCAGGGCAAACCAGCCGGCCCCCACCTGTGCACCAGGCCTCTATCCTATATAATAAAAGGGTAATATGCAAATTGACCCTAACAGCAGAATGACTGGGAATGACTGGTCACTATGACACACACTGACCACCAGGGGGCAGACGCTCAATGCAGGAGCTGCCCTCTGGTGGTCAGTGCGCTCCCACAAGGGGAGCTCTGCTCAGCCACAAGCCAGGCTGACAGCTGCCAGCACAGCGGTGGTGGCGGGAACCTCTCCTGCCTCCTCAGCAGCACTAAGGATGTCTGACTGCAGCTTAGGCCTGCTCCCCGCTGGCAAGTGGACATCCCCCGAGGGCTCCCGGGCTGCCAGAGGGATGTCTGACTGCCAGCTTAGGCCCAATCCCCTGGGGAGTGGGCCTAAGCCAGCAGGTGGACATCCCCGGAGGGGTTCCAGACTGCGAGAGGGCACAGGCCGGGCTGAGGGACCCCCCGAGTGCACAAATTTTTGTACACCGGGCCTCTAGTTATTAAATAAATGGTTTAAATTTTTCTCACTTTTAATATGGTGTCAGCAAATATAATTTACATAGGCAAAAGCTCTAATTTTAAGAGTGTAAAGGAATGGTGAGACCAAAAACCACTGCTATATACCACACTACCTCTCATTATTTCTGACAGAGGGCA
Organism: Myotis lucifugus; assembly: GCF_000147115.1. Classification (NCBI taxonomy): domain Eukaryota; kingdom Metazoa; phylum Chordata; class Mammalia; order Chiroptera; family Vespertilionidae; genus Myotis; species Myotis lucifugus. Next base: position 2,888,171 of record NW_005871158.1, read on the forward strand.
GCTGTGAGACTTGGCTATCCATGGGAAGCAGCTGTAGGTATCTATCAGTTAAGAGAAGTTATTGTGGATTGAGATAGTTAATACTAAGTCAGCAATTCCTAATGCCAGTTATGTACTGGTCTTAGTACCTGACATACATAGCTTTTATTGGTAGGCAGCAAAATGAGAAAAATAAAATTTTTCATAAAGCTAGATATAAATATAGTCAGTATGAAGAACTGCTTTTTAATTGTGTCCTTGTCTTTTATACTTCTTTGATGTAAGCATGGCCTTTATGAAATGATGGGAGAACAGGTGTTAGTTGTAAATTTATTCTTGTTTTAATGTCCTTATGTGTTCCTAGTTAGCAATCCTGTTCCAGTCCTCCAAATTGTTTTGTAAGACATATTGTTCCAGGGAAGGAATTAGAATCTAACATTTTGAAGGTAGGGAGAAAAGGTGAGTACATTCTAGGTCCAGATATGAGAGCCAAGTCAAGGTCCAGGAGGTCAGCAAAGGTTGGTTTAGGAGGCAAGTAGATACCAGTGCTAGGAAGGAGCAAATGCATCACCAAGAGAGTTGGTATCTTTGGTCTTGTGACAATGATTCTCAACCCAGTCGCACACAAAGATTGCTTGGATCACTTTTAAGAAAACACCAATAACCAGACCCCATCCTCAGAGATTATGATTTGATGAGCCTGCAGTGGGACCTGGGCATAGTATCTTTTTGAAAAATCTCATCAGGTGGAGCTATGATTGAGAACCACTGTCCTGGGGCCGTTGTTTGATCTGATAACCCGTGCTTTATGTTCATAATGTGTGGGGCACGCAAAAGCTGACAGAGCCCCGTTGGTGCCAGGACAAGGACCAGTCTTCCTAGGAAGATTGCTATTTTCCTAAACCATAGTCATATCAATATAGTTATTTAATGAAACTTACAACAAAAGTAAGTAAACACTTCTTTGCAAATATGACTCTCTCTTGTCAAACTGTGCCATCTGTTGACCTTGAGACTTGACACAAATTTTTACTTGTAAGAAGAGCCAAAATTATATTTTTTCCTCTCTAATCTCTTCTTATTTATAAAGATTTCAGAGGAAAAGCCTCCCTTTTTAGTTATCCAAAGAAGTAATAGAGTATAAACTCGTAATTGGCAAAAAGATTTCACCTCATTTTCTTTTCTGTAGGAATCTCTGAAGTTCTTCCTTGTACTCTGGGTTCTGGAAATCTAGTTTTGTGACTGACCTTCTATGTGTCCAGTACAACAAGTAGCTTGTTTCCTTTTTGAAAAGTATTGAGTCAAAAGTAACAGCATTAAAAACATAAATTTAGGTAGCAAATAGTAAGTTGTTAGTGTATTTTAAAACAGAAAATTGGCTATATAAAACTTATAAGTACAATAAGTTACATTTTAAATAATTCTTTTTTAATTTTAGGAAAGCAGAACTAGAAGAGACTGTGAGAAAGAAGATTGAGTTTGAGAGAAAAGCTCTGCATATTGTTGAACAGCTTTTAGAAGAGAATATTACAGAAGAATTCTTAAAGGAGTGTGTATGTATTCACAAATTATTATTTTTGTAGTAGAAAATTTTTAAATATGTGCAACATGAAACTTGCATTATTGAAATCTTTGAATCTGTTCTTAGTCACCACATGCAGGTAACATGCTATATAATTTGTGCATTAAAAAATAATCACATGTATTTCTTTTATAATGACTTTAAATGCACTAATGAAAAATAACATAAATATTTCACCCCTTAGTAGTAATTGTTTTAACCACTCTGCTATTCTCATTTTATTTTCATCATTTGCACTAATGATTCCAATGTCATTTTCCATGTTCTGTATGTTGTCCAATTTAGTAACAGAAGATTATATTTGTTAATGTAATTCCATTAATTTGGATATTTTAAAACCTCAAATATAGGTCCTTTATGATTTAACTCTTAACAAGAAAATTATCTGCATTTTTGCTTGCTTGTTTTCTTTAATGGTTCTATTATATGAAATTTTTGAATGGAAATTTATATTATGTCCTCATAATCCTTAAGAGAAAAAAAGAAATGGAAAATTAAAACTCAGAGCTTCTATTGCAAAAGTAATTTTTAGATTTTTCTAAAGAGGAATATAAATGTGATAAATTTAATTGATACAGGTAACTGCATAAAAATCTGTGTACCATGATGACTCTAAATACAAACATAAACCAGAAATGCTTCATTTGAAATAAGTACCTTATAGTACTCTCAATAAAAAACTGTTCAGTCCCTGCTAATACAGAAAAACTTCTTCAAAAATAATCTCAAGAAGTGAGATTATTTGAAGAGGAAGATGCCAATGGAAAAAAATTTGGTGTTAGCTTATAACTATCACTTCAGCATTCTCTGGTACAGTTTTTCAGAAGCTGGAAGATTTTGCACAAAAATTTGGTCAGGAGTCACTTTAACCTTTGTTATACTTTATTTTTTTAGATTGTGCTTTAAAAATAGGTAAAACTATATCTTGTTATTTTATGTGCTTTATTTTTTTAATAATTTTTTAAAATAAAATGTACTATCAGTATTTTGCTTTGGTATAACACTCACTATAACACCATCTCTTCCTCCTGCCTCAGAATTATTTCATGAACTATATAATCTACAAAGATGCATAGTCTACTGTGGCAGAACTTTTTTTGTTTTTTGAGTACTCACTACATGTTGAGCACTCTTCTAAGTTCTTTTTCTGTATTTTTTCCTCTGATTCTAACATCAAACCTATGAGACAGGTAGTGTTATTATCTTAGTATTTTCAGATGACATTTATGGGGCCTAGAGAGCTGATAGGAACTTTTTCCAATAATCTGGGATTGTGGGATGCCCCTTTTATTTCATTACAGGGGAAGTGTATCACACCTGCTCACTACAGCGATGTCGTGGATGAACGTTCTATTATCAAGCTCTGTGGTTATCCCTTATGTCACAAGAAGCTAGGAATTGTAAGTAATTTTAAAATATATAGACTTTCAATTTTTATATTTAATGAAGTTCTTTGTAGAAAGAACAAGAAACTGAGGTTATAAACTAATCACATGATATATAGATAATTTGTAACATAAGTTCAAGTTTATTACTTGAATTCTTTTGTAAGCCATACTTTTTTTCTTTAGGTACCAAAACAGAAATATAAAATTTCTACCAAAACCAATAAAGTCTATGATATTACTGAAAGAAAGGTAAGTTTAAAGTTTATTTTCAATTTAGCACTTAATTTTTAATCTTATACTAAATGAAATTCTAAAAACAACTGTTTAGCCCTAGCTGATTTGGCTCAGTGGATAGTGTGTCAGCCTGCTGACTGACTGAAGGGTCCCGGGTTTGATTCTGGTCAAGGGCATATACCTTGATGGCAAGCTCAATCAGCCAATCGATATGTCTTTTTCACATCCATGTTTCTCTCTGTCTCTCCCCCCGCTTCCGCTCTCTCTAAAAAAATCAATGGAAAAATATCCTCAGGTGAGGATTAACAAAAAAACAAAACAACAACAAAACACACACACAACTGTTTAAAAATTTTGCCTTTTAGAAAATAGTCACATTAAAAGTTTTTCATTTATAGATATTTCATTTAAGGTGTTATAAAAAACTCTTTGCTTATTCTTTAATTAATCTTTAAACATTTAAAAGTTAAAAGTGTTTATTGGAATAAATTCAGGCAAGTAAATCATGGAACAGAATAGAGAAGAAGAAACAGACTCACACACATGTGGACACGTGATATATGACTATGGCAATATTAAAGATTGGTGAAGAAAGGATGGATTACTCTATAAATAGCACTGGCACAATTAGTTACCCATATGTAAGAAATAAAAATTGACCTTTATGTCAGTGTACATACAAAGATCAATGTTAGGTTAATTAAGGACCTAAGTGTAAAAGACAAACCTTTGGAAAGACATATGGGAAAATCCTATATAATAAAAGGCTAATATGCAAGTCGACCGAATGGCCAAACGACCGGTCACTATGAGCTGTCCCCTAGTGGTCAGTGCGCTCCCACAGGGGGAGCACTGCTCAGCCAGAAGCTGGGTTCATGGCTGGCCTAAGCTGGCAGTCGGACATCCCCTGAGGGCTCCCAGACTACGAGAGGGTGCAGGCCGGGCTGAGGGACCGCCCCCCCCACCCCCCGAGTGCACAAATCTCGTGCACCGGGCCTCTAGTACTTTTATAAACTTGCACTAGAGAGAATTTTTTAAGTAAGATAAAAATTATAGACTATGCCCTGGCTGGTGTGGTTCAGTTGGTTGGAGCATCATCCTGTACAACGAAAGATCACGGGTTCAATTCCAGGTCAAGGCACATACCCAGGTTGTGGGTTTAATCCCCAGTCAGGTGCCTGTGGGAGGCAGCCGATCAATGTTTCATTCTCACATTGATGTTTCTCTCTCAAATCAATAGAAGCATGTCCTCCAGTGAGGATTAAAAGTAAATAAGTTATAGACTATAGAGGAAAAAGTGATAAATTTTTCTACATTGAAATTTAAAATGTTTGCTTCTTAGAAGTTTCCAAAAAAGAGTGAAAAGATAAGCTCCAAATCAGGAGTTATATTTCTGCCATATCTGATCACAGATTCATAACCAAAAAATATAATCTATAAGAAAAAGACAAACAACCTGATAGAAAAATGTTCTGAAAGAAACTTGAATGGTTAATGAATGTATGAAAAGGTGCTCAGTCTTATCAGTAACCAGGAACATAGCAAATGAAAACACATTGAGTTATGTATTCACAGCCTCAAAAGTGACAAAATTATAAAAATATGACAATATTAATAACTCTGTATTCTGCTGATAAAATAAAAATTGGTACGACCTCTGAGAAACTGTTTGGCATTATCTAATAAAGTCAAATTTTCATGCTCTTTATGGCCAAGCCTTTCTATTCTTTGGTATATATCCAAAGGAAATTCTTCCTCAAGTATATAGGGTGTCCCCCCAAAAATATATATATACTTTGAATAATTATAAAAGCAGTGTTTATTAAAATACACTTCATTTTCAAAATTGAGCTATTAGTTGATAAAGTGTGTATACATATTTTGGGACACTCTGTATGTGTATATGAATGTTCCTACATGGATAAACAAAATATTACATATGCATAAAATGGAATATTATTCCCCTTAAAAAGTTAAAAAGGAAGGAAATTCTGACACATGCTATATCATGGATGAAATTTAAAGACATGCTAAGTGAAGCAGGCCAGCACAAAAGGACAAATACCTGATTTCACTTATATGAGGTAACTAGAGTAATCAAATTCATAGAGGGAGAGTAGAATGGTGGTTGTCAGAGGAGGCAGAAATGGGGAATTGTTTAATGGGTGTAGAGTTTCAGTTTTGCAGGATGAAGAGAGTTCTGGTGATGGACGGTGGCAATGATTGCACAACAGTGAGAAAGTTACTTAATGTCACTGAACTACACACTTAAAAAAATGATTAAGATGGTAAATTTGGCATATTTTACTACATTTTTTAATTGTAAAATTTGAAAAAAAAAGTTCATAGTAATACTGTAATGATAGCAAAAACATTAGAAACAACTCAATTGTCCATAAATAATAAAAGGTAGAGTACTTACATAGTGTAACTGAATAAGCTACAATTTCGTGAAAGAATCTCAAAAAACATAATGTGGAATACAAAATGGCAAGAATATGTCCAGCCGGTGTAGCTCAGTGGTTGAACGTTGACTCATGAACCAGGTGGTCACAGTTTGGTTCTTGGTCAGAGCACATGCCCAGGTTGCAGGCTTGATCCCTAGTAGGGGTGTGCAGGAGGCAGCTAATCAATGTTTCTCTCTCATTATTGATGTTTCTATCTCTTCCTCTCTCTGAAATCAATAAGAACACATTAAAAAAATGACAAGAATATATAACAATATGATTCCATTTAGGCAAAGTTTAAAAGTAGGCAAAACTGACAGATTTTATAAGAATATATATATACTAGAGGCCCCGTGCACAAAATTCATGCACTC
>NW_005871158.1:2894274-2896882 GCF_000147115.1 Myotis lucifugus
CCCTCCCTTGCAAGCCTTATCCCCCCTAACCGCCTAACTGCCTAACTGCCACCTTCTCCCTTCTGCCTTCTTGGGGGTCTCCGGGCTTCTTCCCTTCTCCCTTCTCCCCGGAAGGCGGGCCTTCTCCCTTTCGCCCTTCTCCTGGGGGCACCTTCTCCCTGGGGGCCTCTGCAAAAGGGACCAATGGCCCTGGCCCCGGCCCTCAACAGCTGCTGTGGGCGCGGGCCCTCAGCCCTTGCAAGCCGTTGTGGCTTTTTTTGAAAGGATTTCTGAAAGAAAAGTCAGAAGACGTCCGGTCTAATTAGCATATGCATATAGTCTTTTATTACAAGTACTAGAAGGCCCGGTGAACAAAAATTTGTGCACTCGGGAGGCGAGGGGAGTCCTCAGCCCGGCCTGTGCCCTCTCCCAGTCTGGGATCCCTTGAGGAGATGACCACCTGCTGGCTTAGGCCCGCTCCCGGGGGATTGGGCCTAAGCTGGCAATCAGACATCCCTCTGGCAGCCCGGCAGCCCTGGGGGATGTCCACTTGCCAGCGGGGAGCAGGCCTAAGCTGCAGTCTGACATCCTTAGTGCTGCTGAGGAGGCGGAGAGAGGCTCCCACCACCACCACTGTACTGGCAGCCGTCAGCCTGGCTTGTGGCTGAGCAGAGCTTCCCCTGTGGGAGCACACTGACCACCAGGGGTCACCTCCTGCATTGAGTGTCTGCCCCCTGGTGGTCAGTGTGAGTTGTAGTAACCAGTCATTCCCAGTCATTCTGCTGTTAGGGTCAATTTGCATATTACCCTTTTATTATAGAGGAGTGCCTGGCCAGCCTGGGTGAGGGGCTGATAGGTGTTTGCAGGCTGGTCACACCCCCTTCAGGGTGTGGGTCCCCACTGGGTTGCCTGGCCAGCCTGGGTGAGGGGCTAATGGCTGTTTGCAGGCTGGTCACACCCCCTTCAGGGTGGGGGTCCCCACTGGGGTGCCTGGCCAGCCTGGGTGAGGGGCTCAGGGCTGTTTTCAGGCTGGCCAAGCACCCCGGCAATGGAAGCTCCCAGCCTCTCCTTTTTTTCTTTTTTTTTTATTCTGGGATTTATTTACCTTCTATAATTGAAACTTTGTTGCTTTGAGTGGAGCTCAGAGCTGGCCACGGCAGACGGGAAGTTTGGCTTCCTCCATCACTGGAGCAACCAAGCCTCCTGCTTGCTCTAGCTCCGTGGCTGCCAGCTGCCATCTTGGTTGGGTTAATTTGCATATAGTCGCTCTGATTGGCTGGTGGGCGTTGCTTAAGGCATAGTGAAGGTATGGTCCATTTGCATGTTTGTCTTTTATTAGATTATATATAGGATAACATATGTATAGGCAGCACAACTAAGAGAAAGCAAAAAAATGAGCAATAAAATTTATAATACTGGTTACCTCTGGGGAATGTGGAACGTGGTGCCATCAGAGAGGGGCACATAGAGGCCTTCGAAGGTACTCTACCTTATTTCTTACCTTGGGTGGTAGATTCATGGGTTTTCATTTTTTTCTTTGAACTACATATTTGTGTTTTATACTCTCTTTTGTACATATGCTATGTTTCACAATTAAAAAAACTAACTAGTTTACATTTTTTTCAGTGTTTTTGCAGCAATTTTTGTTATAAAGCATCTAAGTTTTTTGAAGCACAAATTCCTAAAACTCCAGTATGGGTTCGAGAAGAAGAAAGGTAATTTAAATCATTGTATATACATTTGTCCATATATTGTAAAATTTCCTTCTGCTTTTTGAGATATGCAGAAAATAGATCTAAGTCTCTTTGGAATATTACCACTGTATACATTTTAATTGTGGGGAAATGGTTATATTTTAAGAATAACTATTAAGGATTTTACACTTAAAATCAGAAAATTAATACATGCAAATGTTTTGTGTATTGTTTTAGCTTTAATCAAAAATTTGAACTTTGCTTCTTGCTACACTGGTTCGTTCGTCCTTTTTAAAAGATTTAATTGGCTTTATTCAATGAATCATGAATCAGGTAGCATCACATCTAGTGAATAGAAAGGTGCTCTCGGCCAGTTATTTCTTTTAATATTTCTATTAATATAGTAGTCCTGGATTAAGAATGTTAAATTTTTTCAGAAGATACTGGATCTTGGGATACAACTCAACTCAGTTTTTTTTCCCCCCCGTTTATTTTTTTATTTTTATTTTTTTAAATTAAATCTTTATTGTTCAGATTATTACAGTTGTTCCTCTTTTTTACCCCATAGCTCCCCTCCACCCGGTTCCCACACCACCCTCCGCCCTCACCCCCCCCCCCCCCCGAATGTTCTTTTATTTAAGGGGCCTAATTTTGGCCTGAGTCCTTCCGAATCCCCCCCACCCCTTTCCCCCCCCAAGAAAAGAGGGCCACGCCCCTTTTTATTCCCCGGAGTCTGGTAAAATCCCCAGGGACTAAAGTTCTTCAAGAATATTATTCACTTGCATTTTAGAATCCCCTGCCGAGAGAGGGGAGATGGTGGAAAAAAAATGGCGAATTACCTTTTTTCTTCTTCTTCCCCTTCTTAAAGGAACACCTACCGCACTCTAATAAAAAACCTAGGATGGGGGGGAGTAAGCCCAGTGAGGCATTCCCCA
>NW_005871158.1:2897179-2899320 GCF_000147115.1 Myotis lucifugus
ATCTGTGAAGCTCTTTATCTGACCTTCAATTCTGAATGATAGCTTTGCTGGATAAAGTAATCTTGGTTGTAGGTTCTTGGCATTCATCACTTTGAATATTTCTGCCACTCCCTTCTGGCCTGCAAAGTTTCTGTTGAGAAATCAGCTGACAGTCGTATGGGTACTCCCTTGTAGGTAACTGACTGTCTTTCTCTTGCTGCTTTTAAGATTCTCTCTTTATCTTTTGCTCTTGGCATTTTAATTATGATGTGTCTTGGTGTGGTCCTCTTTGGATTCCTTTTGTTTGGGGTTCTCTGCGCTTCCTGGACTTGTAAGTCTATTTCTTTCACCAGGTAGGGGAAGTTTTCTGTCATTATTTCTTCAAATAGGTTTTCAATATCTTGCTCTCTCTCTTCTGCTGGCACCCCTATAATTCGGATGTTGGTACGCTTGAAGCTGTCCCAGAGGCTCCTTACGCTATCTTCGTATTTTTGGATTCTTTTTTCATTTTTCTTTTCCAGTTGGGTGTTTTTTGCTTCTTCGTATTTCAAATCTTTGACTTGATTCTTGCGATCCTCTAGTCTGCTGTTGGAATTCTGCATAATATCCTTTATTTCAGTCAGTGTATGCTTAATTTCTAGTTGGTCTTTTTTCCTAAACTTGAGGGTCTCACTACATTTATCGGCGGTCTCACCAGACTTTATGAGGGTCTTACTAAATTTATTGGCGGTTTCTACAAAGTTCTTGAAAAACCTTAAAAGTATGGTTTTGAACTCTATATCCAGTAGTTTTCTTTCCTCCATTTCTGTCATTTGTGTCCTGTTTCTTTGTCTCCGCATTTTTTATGCTTCCCTGTGTTGATAGAGTGGCTTTCTGTGCTAGGTGTCCTATAGGGCCCAGTGGCTCAGCCTCCCCAATTACCTGAGGTGGACACTCTTGGTGCACCCCCTTGTGGGCTTTGTGCACAGTCTTATTGTAGGTATCACTGGGAGGAATTGACCTCCAGGCCAATTGGCTGTGAGAATCAGCTGTGTCTGCAGTGGGAGAACTTCTGTGCTGGAGACACCCCTCCGGGCAAGACTTGCTTCAGTGGGGCTTTGGTGCTCACTGAATCTGCCCCCTTAGTGTGTCCTTTATGGATCAAGGAGCTGAATTCTGGATGGTCCCACTCTGACCACCGGGCACATTGGCTCCTGGATCTCTAAAGAGGTGCTAATCTAGCCTCTGCCTGAGGCTACCCAGCAGGAGCTCAGCTGTGAAGCAATGCAAGTTGCCTTGGGGCCTTGGGCCAGCTGCAAGTTTGTTAGGTAATTTTCAGATTGCAAAGGGCCAGGCCTTTCATATGCAAAAGCCGGCGCACAGCTTGGGCAGGGCAGGAGTTCCAGGGGATCAACAGGGTGGAGCAAGCAGCTATGGCTGCCCTCAGAGGCCCCGCTTCTCAGTGTCCCGGCAATTGCTGCTAGCACCTCCGAGAGAAAGCTGCCCTCAAGTTCCGACCGATGCCAGACAGTCCATTTTCTCCCGTATGAGTCTGGGTCCCCAGAGACTCACCCAGAACTGGATCTCAGAGCTTGAGACTCCCTACCGATTGAAAAAGACAACCGTGACCTCAGCCGCCAGCCCTCTCCGCGTGCGCCTCCGTACCTCTATACTTTACTTCCGCACCGCACCTCCTCTGAGTCTCGGTATGCTTTTCTCTTTCCTTCTAGTTGTAGAATTTCCACTCAGCCAGCCTTCCTGTGGTTCTGGATGATGTCCGTTCTGTCTTTTAGTTGTATTCTTGAAGTGGTTGTGCTAAGCAGCAATCTCCGGTGTTTACCTATACCGCCATCTTGGTTTTCTCAACTCAGTTTGTTGTTAGGAAACTATGTTGTAAGATTTAAAAGTTCACGTTACTAATTTGTTCAATCTTTATTAAACATCAGTATAATATTTTATAAATTTTAAAGAACCCCAATTGAGAGTCATTTTTAGCAAAAAGGTTTATGGGACATTCCTGGAATTTTGCCTCTTGGGAAATGTTTAAGCATTTACAACATTTTAGTAGCTGCTGAATTTGAGAGGAAATTTATTATTGTGGGGACAAATTGGCATAATAATATAAAAAGAGTATGAAAAATTATACTAGAGCCCGGTGCATGAATTTGTGCAGGGGGGGGGGG
>NW_005871158.1:2899874-2935709 GCF_000147115.1 Myotis lucifugus
CCTTCTCCTGGTCACCCCATGCAGCCTTCTCCTCGGTTTTTGGTCGCCCCTCACTAACCCCCCTGCGGGCCTGGTTGCCCCACGCAGCCTGCTGCTTGGTCATTTGGTCGCCCCTCACTAACCCCCCTGCCAGCCTAGTCACCCCACACAGCCTGTTCGGTCGTCTGTTCGGTTGCGATGGTCACTTAGGCGTGTGTGTGTGTGTGTGTGTGTGTGTGTGTGTGTGTGTGTGTATGTATATATATGTATGTATGTATATACATATATATATGTAATTAAGCTATATTATCTAGAAATTCCAAACACAGGCTTAATGAGATAATATACCAAGTAATTCATATTTGATAGAGAATATTATAACAACACTAGGCATTGTTATTTGTGGTAAAATAGAATCTTTTCTAAATAGAGTCAATGACATAAATGTACTGAGATGCAAGTTGATGAAAGATATTTATCTAAAAAAACAAAACAAAACTCTTAGTCTTATCTGATGAACGGTGTAATGCGATGCTACTGCAGGTTCACTTAGCCCTAATTGTACTGATGACAGTATCTTTGTTGGCAGACACGTTTGCCTGATGATCCATTCCTGTGTGGTTTAGAATATGTAAAATATATCACCCTATGGCCTTTGTTAATTGAATTAAACATAAGGAAGACTAAACTGTTCATCATTTCTCCACCAGCCTATCTGACTTTCTTCTTTGGAGGATAAAAGATTGTAGCATTGTCCAAGTTGACTGGGAAGCTGAGAGCACCTTTTAAACTATTGCTCTTTATCTCCTTTCTTAGTATTTCTATCACCAGAGCTGTCCATCACCTTCCTTAGCCCTACATCAACAATATATTCCATTCCCCACTGTTAAAACTACTGTTTCCTTACATTGTCTTTACCCCTACATCCAAAGATATCTTCTCTACTTAAATTTAGCCCTTTCATTTAGCCCGTCATCATATCTGCTTCAACTCCTTGAAAACCGTTTACCAAACCACCTTTTCTGTCATCTCTGTTTTCTTCAAATATAGTCATAGTTACTTCCTTTAGCTAATTTAAAATAGTTCTTCCCTCTAATCTTTTTCTAAAATCTTACCATCCTATGTTCAGAATGCCCACTTTTTCCTGAAATATGAAGCCCTGTCACTTTATATTTGTGGTTCTTGAAATTCTACCTTACCTATATGTACATCCCTACCTCACTAAAAAAGAAAGATGGCCCTAGCGGGTTTGGCTCAGTGGATAGAGCCTTGGCCTGCGGACTGAAGGGTCCCAGGTTCAATTCAGGTCAAGGGCACATGCCCAGGTTACAGGTTCAGTCCCCAATAGGAGGTGCAGAAGGCAGCCAATCAATAATTCTCTCTCATCATTGATGTTTCTATCTCTCTGCCCCTTCTCCCTTCCTCTCTGAAATCAATAAAAATATATTTTAAAAAATAATAAAAATATAAAAAAGTAAAAAGAAACATGAAAATGTCCTTGGTTTCCCTAATCTAAGCTAATCAATTGAGTTTACATTCAAAATGTGTAGTATGTGCTTAGTACATGGCAGATTACACACATGTATAAAGTCCAACCTATAAGTTTAAATCTCATTGGGATGGCCAAATACATATCCATGAGTGAAACAAATTTGTACTTATTCTAATGGTGACCTATTATGTAAGTAGTGAGAATAAAACATTGCACAATGAGAAACTATAAGCAGATATGAGAAAATAAACTTACAGGAGTGGGTTGGGATGTTGGAAGTAGATAGTGAGAACATTAACTCACTTGGAAAAAAGGGTATGTTTTGGGAAAAAAATAGAAGATAATGATAGATAACAAGAGACCAAGCTAAGTTTGGTATGTCCTCAAGTACTGGGGAGCCATCAAATGTTTTTGAACTGAATTTAATCTGGCATTGGTGTACAAAATAAATTAAAGAAAGGGTCATAATTAAAGAGCCAAAAGGATCCTTAGAGGTAATTTAATCCAACCGCTATCAAATAAGCTCAGAAAGGGTATTTATTTCTTAAGCTATTGATAGATTCTGAACAAGGCCAGGATTCTTTCATCATATTCCACTTGATTGTAAGTAACCAATCTATAATATACACTGTCACATTGTACATAGTGCAACAATTGCCCTTATTTATGTATAATGCTTTTTAGTATATAACCGTATCAGTGTACTAGTATTTTATACCTAGATGTGTCAGTGTTACCTTGATTTCTAAATTCTTATGGGCACGAATTATGTCAGTTTATTTAATGAGTCCACTAGAGGTCACTGTGTTTTCACAAAGAATGATATTTTTATGTGCTAATGATCAGCATTCTAGAATTCAATATTTTAAAGAGTTTGTGTAGCTATTGCACATATAATAAGCTCAACAGGAATGTGATACTTTAAAGAAAGTCTATTCAAATATGATACAGGGATATAACATTCAGAACCTGTTTTCTTTTAAAGCAGGAAAAAATGCTTCTTTTAAATGGTGGCATTTAGTATTTAATGCAGAGATATTTTTATTAGCTTAAAAGTGAGTCATCATAATAAATAATAAATCACATCACAATCATTTAATGATAGTTATCTTATTACTAATATTACTTTATTAATTATTGAATACTTATTTAACAATAATAATAATTTTAAAATAAGAATAAATTTTAGAATCCACTCAAAGAATTCATACTTTACTGCAATGACTTCCAAAATTTTTGACTACTATAATAAATGCATTTTACATTATGATTCATCACATTCATATAACTGAAACAAAAGTTTTATGAAACAATACTTGTCTTCACTACATGAAAAGCCTCTGATATTTTGTACTCTGTTGCTTTTTAAAAATGCTGGTAGCACTGAATTGGTTGGTCCTGATCTGCAGTTTTAAGAGCACTGCTTTGCTGGATCTAGCTTAGGGTTTCTTCTTATACTATAGAAAAGTCTGTTATCAACACTAAGCCTCAGTTTCCTCATTTGTAAAGTAGAAAGTTGCATTTGCGGTCTTAGTTCCCTTTAGTTCTGATGTTTTACAGTTCTCAGTTAGTCTGCTGCTATAGTGAAAGTCTTCTAGTAAGGAAAGGTCTTCTTTATAAATACAATAAAAATTTAAATTATCAGCATAAGACTAGGGAAACTTATACTATCTTGTCCTTGTAGGGAAGTCTCTCTCATTTAAGAATTTAGAATAAAAGTTACTTCCGTTTGTGAAGATGAAGACTGATAAAGAATTGGATCAAAGTTTTTAAATTATGAGGAATCAGGAATGCTTTATTCTATGTCCAGGACAACTTGAAGTTGACAACTGCAGGAACACCATGATGTTACACACCATTTGGAAATAGAATAATGAATTTGACAGAGTTTGGTCTTTCTTAGATTACTGTGAAAGCAAATATAAACTTATTCACCAGATTCTAAAATACGAAAACCTATAGTGTCTCAAAATTTCTGATTGTTTTATACCATAATCTCACTATGACAATAAAAAATGTATCACGAAACATTTAGACAAATTTATGAATTCTAGCTCCATATTTCTGTCAAGGCTTTGAAGTCATAAAGGGCCTTAGAGGTTTTCTAGGCCCTCATTTCTATTATTCGGGTATAAAAAAATACATGAAGTATATTAATGTCATGGAGAACAATAGTGCCTCTCACAAAATGTCTCCTGATGCCCCGTCAGAAACAAAACATTGACCTAGATGGCCTGGGTCCTGATGCAGTATGATGCTTCTTATGTTGTGAGTTAGAGACTTTTTACCCACTTGGTGGCCAGAAACAGACCGCATATGGTTTTGTTGCTCTGAGACAGTGTATTCATTTAGGTAGTTGCATAGTTACGTTTATAAATTCTGTTTGGTTGACTGCAGGCTCTGACAGATTTTTGAAAAGGAAGTTTCTTGAATTGTAATGGAAAAAATCAGGAGTTAAAACTAAGAAGGACAAATGTTCAGAATCAAATTGTGATTTAAAAGATCCAATTGGCGTGAAAAGAATGGTTAATGCTGACAGAGCTAAAAGCGCCATCATGTGGCTCAGTGTGGGGGATTTTCACACATACTTCTTGGCAATAAACAATGTAATCTCAGATGTGCGGAAGCCAAAAACCTCTGCAGAACAATTTCTATAACCTCTTCCTGAACAGCCAACTCTGTTGCTTGATATACAGAAGAAAAACTTTCTGAAACAAAATTTAACATGTCTTAAATTATATTTGAAAAATTCCCACTACAAGGAGCAATTGTAGCCTGTTGCTTCTGTTGGTTTATCTATAATATTAAGAGGGTAATATGCTAATTAGACTGGACATCATTCCGGACATCCTTCCGGATGAAGCCGGGGCCGGAGCACGGGACCTGGGTGCCTGCTGGCGGCCAGAGTGAAACCTGGGTCCTGGGTGCCAGAGGGAAGCTGGTGCCAGCAGCCAGGGGAAAGGAAGGCCTACTCTTGCACGAATTTTTGTGCATCGGGCCTCTAGTATACATATAGTGTACATATTCTAAGCGATAAACAGACATACATACAAACATAAATACAAAAGGTTTTTCAGTATGTTATTTCTAGTTTTAGATTTATTTTGCTAACGTTAGTTAATCATCTAATTTATACAATTAATCTAATTTATACTTTAGTAAAATAATATGAAAACATTTATGAAGAACAAGCTTGAAGGCTATTAAATAATACCCTTAACTAACATGATTACTTATTTTTGTTTTTTGAATTGAGCTTATATCAAGTTGAGAATAATCTCCAAGGCAACAAAAACTTTGAAGGGAATAGAAGATACTTAGAAAGAAGACGAATGACATTTTTAACAAACAAAATACTTTTGAATTTCCTTTATTTATTTATTTATTTTTTAATCCTCACCTGAGGATATTTTTTCATTGATTTTTAGAGAGAGTGGAAGGGAGGGGGACAGAGAGAGAAACATCGATGTGAGGAAGACACATCGATTAGTTGCCTCCCGCATGCACTCTGACCAGGGCCAGGGATCGAGCCTGCAACCGAGGTACATGCCCTTGACCAAATCGAATCTAGGGCCCTTCAGTCCTCGGGCCAATGCTCTATCCACTGAGCCAAACTGGTTAGGGCAAGCATGTCAAACTCAAAGGCTAACACGGGCCAAATAAGGTTTAAGTTTACGTGGGCCGCAAAAAAACAAAAGCTTCAATTTTCATAAGAAACGTAGGTTTATTTCGGTAGAGACATGCTGAATACAAAGGGCTAAAATAAATGAGTAATCGTTAACATAAAATAATAGAACATTTTAATAAAAATTAATATTTTTCTTGAACATTAACTTACCAGACACTGAATAACTGCACAAATTAATAAGTGTAACTCAAATAAACCTATTTTTCTTGGTCTCTGAAAGCAAAATATTTCCTGTTGCACACACCAAACAAATCAGTACAAGACTAATGACGTGGCAATCGGCTGATAAAATATTCGCTGCTAATATTAGTGGAGAGAAATGGTGGACCTGCACGTAAGGCGCGTAAGGGAAATGAATGCAACACAATTATAGTAATTAGTCATTAGTGAACGTTGTAGTTCGTTATTAATAATTATGTATAACAGGATATTGTAAAAATTAAGTTACAAAATTTTTATTAAAATGTTTCTTACATACCGTTATGTCGTCTGGGCCACAAAAATATTTGTTGTGGGTCGCGTGGGGCCCGCGAGTTTGACATGCTTGGGCTAGGGCAAAGCTTTTGACTTTCATCTAAGAAAGGATAGCAAAGAAAGAGCAACTTAACTTGGTGCCTCCTTTTTAAAACAGCTCGTAGCAAAAACAAACTGAAGCTCTGTATTGAACTTACTACCTCTTTAAACTTAGTTTATTTTTTGTGTTAGGTATTATTTCTATTTTATAGATTGGGAATCAGGGAGAGTATTAACATCACTCATAAAATATCTAGAAACAACATTTACTAGTTGTTGTTTTTTTAACCAATAGAAAAATGAAACAAAGGAGATTTGGAAAATAGGAGCTTGTAAACTATATTGAGTTTTTACAACAGGGGTTAAGCAAAGGTGGTATTCTCACAACTTTTTGGGGTATTTTCTGACTTTGATTAGAGGCAGCATATTATAGAAAGAGCTTAGACTTTGAAAGACCTAAATTGAGATCCTAGATTTACTACTTGTTAGCTGTAGTGACCTTAGGAAGTCAGCTAACCTCTTGAAAGCTTCCATTTCCTCCTCTATAAAAAGTTATGTGAGGATTAAATGAAATGATATATAAAACCACGTAGCAGAAAGTGTGGGAAGATGAAAAAGTTCTAGAGATGGATGGTGGTGATAGTTGAAGGGCAATATGATTGTACTTAATACCACTGAACTGTACACCTAAAAATGAAAAATGGTTAAAAGGGTAAAATTTGTTATGTATTTTATCACAATTTTTAAAAATCTACCTACCATATAGTAGGCACTTATTATATTCTAATTTTCCCCTTGCCTTTTTAAGAGATTGAATTTTCTTTTAACTCCGTGTTTTTCTAAAAGAATATCAAATTGTGTAGCTGGAGATTTCTCATAAAACTATCTTGAATTGTATCCATGATTTAGAATAAAGTTACATTTTGATTACCCCATGATTCAGCCATACTTGAACCTCATTATTTGGAACTATTCTGCCTCCAAGATCTTAAAATAAGAGCTTTCCGTCTCTGACCACAACCTCTATCTCATCTACAGCTATCACTCCTAAGTGTGCTTTGTGACCTCATTTTGACCTCCTGCCTCTACCTTAGCTCTGTTCTTCTAGGTTGGCAGACCCTCATTAAATTTGTTTTCTTGAGTTGTACAGTTATCAGTTACAGTATTGTCCTCTCAAGTAATCCCAGATTCTTTTTCCTTTAACCTACTACCATGTCCACCTTCACATGTCATCCTTTTTTTCTGAGCTTAGGTTGCTGACCATTATTGGGTAAAGTCCTCAAATAAGACTGTTAGCACTTTAGACAAGCTGTCTTATTTAATTCAGTTTTCACAACATCCCTGGGGAAATATTGCTACCCACCATATTGATAGTGGAACTGAGGCTCAGAAAGGTTTAGTAACTCACCCTGAAGGTTTAGTCACTAACACTTAGCTCATATATTGATTTCAGATTTAAACCTAGATTTGTCTGGTCCAGAGCCTGCTCTTTTTCCATTCTTTGGCCCTGTTTCCAGTTCATTCTGTCTCCTCTCAACTGTATGCTCATCTGTGTGTTTTTTTCCCTTTGTTTCTTCTCCCTCCCCACAACACCATTGATCCCCTCTATGCTCTCTTCCACCTCCAACTACCCCCCACCATCACCACACTGTTGTCTATGTCCATGAGTTCTCTCTCTATTTTTTTTTTTGCTCAATCCCTCTACCACAACCACCCCCAACTTTGTTTCTTGCTAATAACTCTTATACATTCACACCTTTTTTTCTTCTCCTTAAACTTTGAACCTAACCCCCAACTCATAGTGCATAATTTAACCTACTCCTTAACTGAAACAATGAGGGCATCCAGCAGAATCTCCTTCAACATTATCTTCTTTGTATGCTCTCTCATTTCTCTGCCTCCTTGTTGCTAATGTACTACCTCTTATGTTACTGATTCCGTTCTCCTCTCACCAAGGCTTTGCTTTATGATTTATTCCTATTTTCTTCATCTTTAATGCTGTTTTCATATTGATTCTTTTCCCTCTATTTTAAAAAGGAAAAGAACCCTAAAAAATATCCTTTAAATTTAGTAGTCCTATAATAATTAGTGATGTTATTGAGAGTTGTTTCAGTAGAGTAACGCCTACAAATTCCAGGAGGCAGAGGGTTGATGATTGAATAGGAGATAGGGAATTGAAAATGATGAGTGCAGATTTCTTTAAAGAAGGCTTACATTGAAAAGAGGCAGGGCTGTATGATTATAAAGAACAGGGTTTAAAAGATAGAATACATTTACTAAAAGGAAAACATAAAAAAGGAAAGAGGAAAAAGGAGAGGTTTGTGAAGTAAAACATCTAAGTAAAATCCATAGGATTAGCCTCAAATGCCTTACTGTACAAATTATATCTATCTTTATAGACCCAGCTGAATCTGAAGCTTTTCTTCGTTAGCTCAGCAGGAAGTGTTTCAAAATTCTCTAATTTCCTGTGGCAGCTCATACATCTCTCCTGGTACTTATTAAGTACTCTCTTGAATTATGTGATGCAACAGTGTAGTTCTCATGAGCCATGCTGTTGGGGTTTGATTCCTGGCTTTACCAATTATGAGCTGTGTGACTTTCAGCAATGACTTTGGTACTCAGTCTTTGTATCTGTAATGGGATGATAGTAGCCAGTACATGATTCTTACAAGGATTAATATTTGTAAAGCTCTTAGAACATGCGTTTTCCTTCTACTAAGTTATACGATCCTTAAGAATAGGTAACTATTCTTTGTATTACCGTACCCCTCATTGTCCATACATATAATAGTTCATAATTTTACATAATTAGGAATTTGTTGAATGATGGAATATACTCTGTATTTGCAGGTTAGCCATTTAGTGTAAGAATCCAATTGAGAACCACTGTATCTGCACATAGTTTCTTCCCTACAGTGATACTCAGACCCCAGGATAGGACCAAATGCCAGACAGCTACATGGTACTGAACCTTCATAATTTTAGGCATGAAGACTTGGACCAGGAAATGGGAATAGAAGAGTGAGAGAACTACAAGTGGAAGTGGGAGAACGTAGTCAACCAGGAATAAAACACAATTGTAAACGTTAGCATATTATTTAGGCCAAAAAAAACTCTTCATGGGAGTTATAAATATCCCTGTAGCAGTCAAGGCTAATCACCACCCAAGCAGTGTCATTTGTTTTCTTTGAGAAACACCAAACCATGGTAGCTTCTATGATTACAGTTTTAGTGAGTGGAAAGAAGTAGGGTAAACAGAATAATTTGGATGATTGGGAAAGGATACTCCTCAGTTGGCTGAGGGACTTTAAGGAAGGAGAGAAAATAGATTAAATTTTTACTCTCAGGCAACTCACTGCCATTGCCTTATTCTGCCTTTTCCTTTTAAATGTTTTTATTATCTTTCTTTGGGAATTCCTGAACTGCAGGGCAATCTCTAGAGCAGGATGCCAAATATTGGTTTCATCTTGTATAACTAAGAAGAGGATTGCCAAGAGAGCCTGCAGTGCCTCCTATGCTTGAAACTGAACAAAAGAAGAATGGGTTATCTAGGTAACAGTTACATGGTTGATGCTGTGATGTTTTAATTATATACAAAAAATAGAGGCCCAGTGCATGAATTCGTGCATGGGTGGGGTCCCTCGGCCTGGCCAGCAATCGGGACCAATCAGGGCTGTCTTGCCCAGTCCCCATCGGGGCGATCGGGGCAATTGGGGCTGGCCGGCCCGGGGGAGAGACTGCGGGAGGTTGGCTGGCTGGTGGAGGTTGGCTGTGGGAGCACACTGACCACCAGGGGGCAGCTTCTGTGTTGAGCATCTGCCCCCTGGTGGTTAGTGCGCGTCATAGCGACCAGTTGACCCGTCATTCAGTCGTTTGGTCACTTAGGCTTTTATATATATACTAGAGGCCCGGTGCACTGAAATTTGTGCACTCGGGGGGGGGGGGGGCTCCCTCAGCCCGGCCTGTGCCCTCTTGCAGTCTGGGACCCCTTGGAGGATAACCACCTGCTGGCTTAGGCCCGCTCCCTGGGGGATTGGGCCTAAGCTGGCAGTCAGACATTCCTCTGGTAGCCCGGGAAGCCTGGGGGGATGCCCACTTGGCAGTGGGGAGCAGGCCTAAGCTGAAGTCGGACATCCTTGGTGCTGCTGAGGAGGCGGGAGAGGCTCCCGCCACCATCGCTGTAATGCGGCCGTAAGCCTGGCTTGTGACTGAGCAGAGCTCCCCTCGTGGGAGTGCACTGACCACCAGGGGGCAGCTCCTGCATTGAGCGTCTGCCCCCTGGTGGTCAGTGTGTGTCATAGTGACCAGTGATTCCCAGTTGTTCTGCTGTTAGGATCAATTTGCATATTACCCTTTTATTATATAGGATAGAGGCCTGGTGCATGGGAGGGGCCGGCTGGTTTGCCCTGAAGGGTGTCCCGGATCAGGGTGGGGGTCCCGCTGGGGTGCCCGGCCAGCCTGGGTGAGGGGCAGAGGGCCGTTTTCAGCCTGGCCACACCCCCTTCAGGGTGGGGGTCCCCACTGGGGTGCCTGGCCAGCCTGGGTGAGTGGCTGATGGCTGTTTGCAGGCTGACCACAGACCCTTCAGGGTGGGAGTCCCCGCTGGGGTGCCTGGCCAGCCTGGGTGAGGGGCTGATGGCTGTTTGCAGGCTGGCCATGGCCCCCAGCCACCCAAGCTCCCAGCGGAGGCTGGCTGGAAGCAGGTATCTGGGGTTTATTTATCTTCTATAATTGAAACTTTGTTGCCTTCAGCGGAGGCCAGAGCCAGCCAGGGCAGGCGGGAAGCTTGGCTTCCTCCATTGCCGGGGCAACCAAGCCTCCTGCTTGCTCCAGCTCCGTGGCTGCCGGCTGCCATCTTGGTTGGGTTAATTTGCATATAGTCGCTCTGATGGGCTGGTGGGCGTGGCTTGGGGCATAGCGAAGGTATGGTCAGTTTGCATGTTTCTCTTTTATTAGATTACTAGAGGCCCGGTGCACAAAAATTTGTGCACTCGGTGGGGGGAAGGTCCCTCAGCCCGGCCCTCTCACAGTCTGGGACCCCTCGGGGGATGACCACCTGCACTTGCTGGCTTAGGCCTGCTCCCTGGGGGATTGGGCCTAAGATGGCAATCAGACATCTCTCTGGCAGCCCTGCAGCCCTCGGGGAAAGTCCACTTGCCAGCAGGGAGCAGACCTAAGCTGCAGTCAGACATCCTTAGCGCTGCTGAGGAGGCAGGAGAGGCTCCCACCACCACCGCTGTACTGGCAGCCATCAGCCTGGCTTGTGGCTGAGCAGAGCTCCTCCATGTGGGAGCTCACTGACCACCAGAGGGCAGCTCCTGCATTGAGCATCTGTCCCCTGGTGGTCAGTGTGTGTCATAGTGACCAGTCATTCCCAGTCTTTCTGCTGTTAGGGTCAGTTTGCATATTACCCTTTTACTATATAGGATAGGCCTGGTGCACGGGTGGGGACCGGCTGGTTTGGCTGCCCGCATCCCCTTCAGGGTGGGGGTCCTGCTTGGGTGCCTGGCCAGCCTGGATGAGGGGCTGATGGCTGTTTTCAGGCTGTCCGCACCCCCTTCAGGGTGGGGGTCCCCACTGGGGTGCCTGGCCAGCCTGGATGAGGGGCTGATGGCTGTTTTCAGGCTGCCCGCACCCCCTTCAGGGTGGGGGTCCCCACTGGGGTGCCTGGCCAGCCTGGATGAGGGGCTGATGGCTGTTTTCAAGCGGGCCAAGCCTGCAACTGAAGCTCCCAGTCTCTCCTTTTCTTCTTTTTTTTTTATTCTGGGATTTATTTACCTTCTGTAATTGAAACTTTGTTGCGGCTCCAGCTTTGAGGCCGGCTGGCTGAAAGCAGGTATCTAGGGTTTGTTTAGCTTCTATAATTGCAGCACTGTTGCTTAGAGTGCAGCTCAGAGCTGGGCCGCGGCAGGCGGGGAACCTTGGCTTCCTCCATCACTGGAGCAAGCAAGCCTCCTGTTCTCTTCAGCTGCGTGGCTGCCGGCCGCCATCTTGGTTGGCAGTTAATTTGCATATCACCCTGATTAGCCAATGGGAAGCGTAGCGGAGGTATGGTTAATTACCATGTTTGTCTATTATTAGATAGGATATATATATGTGTGTGTGTGTGTGTGTGTGTGTGTGTATATATATACTTGTAACTCTCATTTTTCCCTGGTTGTCTTTAAGTGTTATAACTCAAATGATTTCTGGTTCTAGCTAGCCATTTAGCTTTACTTTTTTTTAATTGAAGGTTTTTGTAATATGATCTTCATTGCAGCCCTATTTTGCCCTTTAAATGGAATTTATGTTCAGTGTCTTAGCTTCTCTTTAATGCATACTGCTTCCTTATATTTACTCTTTTTTCTAACAATTAACTTTTTAGAGCAATTTTAGGTTCACAATAAAATAGAGAAGAAGATACAGAGATCTCCCATATGCCTTTTGCCCCCACATAAATCATACCCTCCCCCATTAGCAACCTCCTCCTTCAAAATAGTACATTTATTACATTTGACGAGCCTACATCAACATGTTCTTATCACCCAAAGTCCATGGTTTACATTAGGATACACTCTTGATGTTGTACATTCTATGGGTTTGGACAAATGTATAATGGCTTGTATCCACCATTTATAATATTAGGCCCTAAAAGTTCTCTGTGCTCCACCTAGTCCTTTCTCCTCTCCCTGCCCACACCCCCACAGCTCCTGATCTTTTTACTGTCTTCATAGTTTAACCTTTTCCAGAATGTTATATGGTTGGAATTATTAACAGTATATAGCCTTTCAGGCTAACTTCCTTCACTTAGTGATATGCATTTAAGTTTCCTCCGTGTTTTTTCATAGCTTGATGGCTCATTTCTTTTTAGTACTGAATAATATTCCATTGTCTGGTTGTAGCACAGTTTATTCATTCATCCACTGAAGGACATTTTAGTTGGTTCCAAGTTTTGGCAGTTATGAGTAGAGCTATTATAAATATCCATGTGCAGGTTTTTGTGTGGATATAAGTATTCAGCTCCTTTGGATAAATACCAAGGCACATAATTTGTGGATTGTATGGTAAGAGTATGTTCAGTATTGTAAGAAATCATTGAATTGTCTTCCAAAGTGGCTCTATTATTTTGCATTTCACCAGCAATTCAGCATTTGATGTGTTCTGGATTTTGGCTATGCTAATAGGTGTGGAGTGGTATTTCATTTTTGTTTTAATTTGCATTTCTCTGATGGCATATGAGATGGAGCATCTTTTCATATGTTTATTTAGCATATGTATACCTTCTTTGGTAAGGTATCTGTTAAGGTCTTTGGTGCATGTCTTCTTTGGAAGGTATCTGTTAATATGTATATATTTCTTTTTTTTGTATACGTTCATTTGCCATATGTATATATTTCTTTTTTTTTTTGAGAGAGAGAGAGAGGGGGGGAGAGAGAGAGAGAGAGAGAGAGAGAGAGAGAGAGAGAGAGAGAGAAGAAGAAGAAGGAGGAGGAGGAGGAGGAGGAGGAGGAGGAGGAGGAGGAGGAGGAGGAAAAAAGAAGAAGAAGGGCTGAGAGAGAAACATCAATTTGAGAAGCATCAATCAGTTGCCTCCTGCACACCCCCTACTGGGGGTCAAAATCAGCCACCTTTTGGTGTATAGACAACACTCCAACCAACTGAGCCACACCAACCAGGACTCTTTCTCTTTTTTTGTTTTGTTTTTAATATGTTTTTATTGATTTCAGAGAGGAAAGAAGGAGAGAGTGATAGAAACATCAATGATGAATCATTAATCAGCTGCCTCCTGCATGCCCCACACTGGGGATCGAGGCTGCAACTCAGGCATGTTCCCTGACCTGGAATTGAACCTCCTGGTTCATAGATTGATGCTCAACCACTGAGCCATGCTGGCTGGGCTCTTTTTCTTTTTTTATGTATCTTCTTTGGTGAGGTATCTGTGAAGGTCTTTGGTCCATTTTTTAATTGCATTGTTTGTTTTCTTACTGTTGTGTTTTGAGAGTTCTCATATTTTGGATAACAGTTCTTTATCAGATATGCCTTTTGTAATTATTTTCTCCTACTCTGTTGCTTGTCTTTTTATTATCTTGACAGTATCTTTTGTAGAGCAGAAATTTTTAATTTTAATGAAGTCCAGCTTATCACTTCTTTTTTTCATGGATCATGTCTTTGGTGTCAGATCTAAGAAGTCATCTAGTTTTTCTGCTTTGTTATCTTCTAGTAGTTTTATATTTTTGCATTTTACATTTAGGTCAGTAATTCATTTTGGGTTACTAGTATTTTTGTGAAGAGTGTAAGGTCTGTGTCCAGATTCATTTTTTGTATATAGATGTCCAGTTGTTCTAGTGCCATTTGTTGAAAAGACTTTCTTTTCTCCATTGTATTTGTTGCCTTTGCTCCTTTGTCAGAGATCAGTTGATTATATTCACACTAGAGGCCCGGTGCATGAATTCATGCACTAGTGGTGTCCCTTGGCCTGGCCTGCAGGATCGGGCTGAAACCAGCCCTCTGACATCCCCCAAGGGGTCCCGGATTGCAACAGGGCGCAGGCCAGGTCAAGGAACCCCACCGGTGCATGATTGGGGCTGGGGAGGTACCGTGGGAGGGCTCCAGGGCGTGTCTGGCCCATCTCGCTCAGTCCTGATTGGCCAGACCCCAGCAGCAAGCTAACATACCAGTCGGAGCATCTGTCCCCTGGTGGTCAGTGCACATCATAGCAATTGGTCAACCGGTCGACTGTCTGCCCCCTAGTGGTCAGTGCACATCATTGCAAGTGGTTGAGCGGCCTTAGCATATCATTAACATATTACGCTTTTATTGGTTGAACAGCCGACCAAATGACTGGACACTTAGCATATTAGGCTTTTATTATATAGGATGGGTCTACTTCTGTGACTTTCTATTCTATTCTACTTACCTATTTGTCTGTTCTTTCTCCAATAATTACACTATCTTGAGTATTATAGCTTTATAGTAAGACTTGAAGTCAGGTAATGTTAGTTCTCCAACTTTGTTCTTCTCCTTCAATATTGTGTTAACTAATCTGGGTATTTGCCTCGCCATAAAAACATTAGAGTAAATTTGTTGACATCCACAAAATAATTTGCTGTGATTATGGTTGGATTGCATTGAATCTATAGATCAAGTTGAGATGAACTGCATCTTAACAATATTGAGTCTTCCTATTGATAAACATGGAATATCACCTCATTTATTTAGTTCTTTGTAAACTTACTTTCGTATAATCCATTTTGTAGTCTTCATAAGGCAGTTTTTCTGAGTCACTTCAGAAGTATGTTACAGTTTTCTTATTCTCTTGGATTCATTTGCTTTTATATTTGTTCCTTTTTATATCTGGCTTCCTAAGAGCTTTTTCCTCCCCATTTTTAATATCATGATGCTCAGCCAAATGTGATTTCTGTTATTGAATAGCAAAATTATTCCTCGAGTTAAATTAAACCATCTGTATACACAGTTTACATCCATACTGTAATATAACTACTTTCTCAGAAATTAGGGCAAAAAGTTTTACTAACCGTATAAGGGAAATACAAGAGCTTCTATAATCTCTGCCCTCAAAGAGCTGTGGTCTATTTAAGAAATCAGAATTAAACATGAAAAGTAACACATTTAGATAATAATTTTAGTATTAGATCATAGAAGAGGACATGATTAATATATATTAATTGTACATACTTTGCAATTTAGAGAAGGGAGTGATTAGACAGGGAAGTGATTAGAGAAGGTTAGACAGGGAAACCTTTATCGGGCTCATGGAATTTGAACTTAGTTCTAAAATATTAGTAAATTTGGGGTAGAGATATTAATCCAGATTTCTTGTGGACGAGTTTCATAGTAATTTATCCCTTAATTTTTTCTTTAAAAAAATCTTTATATTTTCTATCCAATGTAATTATAGTAAACACTTGAAAGTGTTTGACATATCAGTTACCTTCAATTTTCTATTTCTGTGTGTTTGTCACAGGCACCCTGATTTTCAGCTGCTACAGGAAGGACAAAGGTATGGTTGAATCAGTATCACTTACCTTCTATATATTCATGTTAATAGAAACATTAAGAGTAAACCAGGTGATATGAGCTCTTTGACTTCCTGTACTGATGCATTATGTTAGTGCCCATTCTAGCCCACACAAAGAAATATTTGCCTTGTACAGCTTTTTCTTTTCTGATGGTAAGATGATGTGTTTGCTCTGTATGATTTATTGTATAGCTCTTTCTACCAAGAAAGTCTAATTGAACCTGTTGAAATATGACTCAAACACAGCTTCCATCTGAGATAATATGCTGCTTTGTCAACTAGATTGTGCCAATTAACATTTGTTGAAAGGTTTTTATAGTCTTATTTTATAGAATTTCAAAACATTAATGTATCTGTTATTTAAAGCATTAATAGAGGTTCCAAGTTGTGATTTTTTTTTTTCTAAAATCCCCTCATGATGTTGCTTTCTCAGCCTTAATCATCTCTCAAAACATGTCCTTTTATCTCCGAGAATAAATTTTCCTGGTTATTAGTCACTACATTAGTTACATGGACTTGAGCCATAAGTGAGAGACACTGACTTATTGATGTGTTTCTTTAATTTATAGCTCAAAGTAGTACAGAAAAACATAATAACTTCAAATTCCAGGGGAGAGTCTGAAATATATGAAAGTTTAATTGTTCTATTTTTTAAAAAATTATGCTTACAAGAGACAAGTCCCTGATGATATAGGATAGATTCTTTTTTTTTTTTTTAATATATTTTATTGATTTTTTACAGAGAGGAAGGGAGAGGGATAGAAAGTTAGAAACATCGATCAGTTGCCTCCTGCACACTCCCCACTGGGGAATGTGCCCGCAACCAAGGTACATGCCTCTTGACCGGAATCGAACCTGGGACCCTTGAGTCCGCAGCCGATGCTCTATCCACTGAGCCAAACCGGTTAGGGCTAGGATAGATTCTAACTAAAAAATTATATCTACTACTGAATAAACTTGTCATCTTTTCTCATTTCTAATCACAACCTTACCTTCAACTCTGTTTTTTCTTCTTTTACTTCCCAACCCACATGCTTTTATAAACTGCTGCATTCTCTTCATTTTTAAAAAATCATTTCTAAAAATGCAATAGCCTTTTGGAGGAGCAGTTTTAGGTTACATAAAAATTGCACAGAAAAGTAGAGTTCCATACACACACTACCCTGTACATGCTTCTTGACCCAGAATCCTCCTCATTTGGATCTTTAAAGTTCTTATCATTGCATTTGCTTAAGAGTAACTGCTCAACTATCCTTCTTTACCTCAAGGTTGTATAGACAAAGCTAATCTTTGCCTTCACTCTTTCATAATTCTTAATTTTTTTTAAACCTGAAAATTGAAGAAATATAGTCAAAGGGAAAACTGTTGTTTTTTATTGTTAGCATTATGTTGTAATTCTAGAGTTTAAAATATAAATATCTTTCATTGATAAATGTTGATTTTCCAACTTTATTTTTTTATTGTGACTGACTTCCTTGTGTTTTTCATTCTTTGGAACTTTCTGTAGTTCTATCAACTAGAGTTGGAAAATGTTTAAACATCTCTTTTTATATTTATACTAGAGGCCCAGTGCATGAATTCATGCACAGGTGGAGTCCAGCTGGCCCTGCCCCAATCAGGGCGGATTGGGGCTGGGCCTGTCAGGAGGAGGAGATGGTGGGAAGTTGGCCGGCCAGCCCACCCCCATCAGGGCTGGGCTGGCTTGGGGGAGGGGCCTCGGGTCATAGGCTGGTGGATCCCACCCCCAAATGGGGTGGGAGGTGCCGAACGGGGGCCAGCGGGCTGGGGGAGGGGCCATGGGTGGTTAGCTGGCTGGCCCTGCCTCTGATCAGGGTGGGGGTGCTGATCAAGGGCAGGGCCAGCCAAGGGGAGGGCTGCAGGCCAATCAGGGTGGTAGGGGTCCATAGGGGGTGGGCTGGCCTGGGGAGAGCTATGGGCCGATCAGGGTGGTGGGGGCTCATGGGGGATGGGGGCGGGCGGCCAGGGGGAGGGCCCCAGGAGGTTGGTTCAGTACCCTTTTTGGGTGAGGGGGTGCAATAAGGGGCGGGCAAGCTGGGGGAAGGTGGGGGGGGGGGCACGTTTGGCCAGCCGGCCTGCCTTTGATCATGGTCATGGTTGGAGAGTCTGATCAGGGGCAGATCGGCCGGGGGGAGGGGCTGCGGGAGGTTGTCCGGCCGGCCCCACCCCCTGATCGGGCTGGTTCGCTGGCCATGGTGGGCATCATAGCAACTGGTTGTTCCGTTGTTAAGGCGTTATGGTCATTAGCTTTTTGTTTATGTAGATCTTTCAAAGCCTAAACAAAGCTCCCTATAATAAATATGTAAGTGTGTGTGTGTGTACGTACATACATATATATGCTTGTTTGCTTGTTTGAGAAACCAGTAATGAAGTTTTCAAAAGAAAACCTTTTTTAAAAAAGGATATATGAAACAATGGAACAGGCTAAAATAAAAAATAGTTCAGTAGGTTGTTTTTGTTGTTGTTGTTGCTGTTATTTATTTATTTATTTTGAGAAATGGGAGAAAGGGAAGGAGGGAGTGGAGAGAGAGAGAGAGAGAGAGAGAGAGAGAGAGAGAGAGAGACATTGATGTGAGAGAGAGACATCGATTGGTTGCCTTTCACACTCACCCCAACCTAACGGGGTTGAACCTGCAACCCAGGTACGTGCCCTTGAGCAGGAATTGAACCCGTGACCCTTCGGTGCTCAGGCCAATGTGCTAATCATTGAGCAACATGGCCAAGGCTCTTTTAACATTTTAAAAATAATTAGGGGGAAAGAAGATAATTATATCAAATAAATAAGAACTGAAGAAATTATGTAATTATAGCTTTCTTCTGAAGTGTGTGTGTGTGTGTGTGTGTGTGTGTGTGTGTACAGGCTTATATAAGCCTATAAATAAGGCTTTGCATAGGGAATAAAAAATATCTACCTTGAAAGGTACAAAGTGTAAATACATGGGACATTCTGCTTTTCTATTACAGTTAGTTTGTTTCTTTTCTTCTACAGTGGCCATTCTGGAGAAGAAGTACAGTTATGCAGTAAGACCATTAAAACATCAGATGTTGACAGTCCTGGCCATATTGAGAAGCAATATGAATCTAATTCTTCTAGCATTCATAGTGATAGTAGCAGTGATAATGAGCAAGACTTTGTTTCCTCCATTCTACCAGGAAACAGACCAAATGCAACGGGTATAAGGCAACAGCTGCACATAAAAAGCATCATGAAAAAGAAAGCTTGTGAAAAATCTAACTTCAAGCATAAAGACAAAGAACAGGCAGTAATAAGTATTACTGAGCAGTTAGGCAATTGCAGATTAGATAGTCAGGAGAAAGCTGCTACTTGTGAACTTCCTTTACAGAAGGTAAATACTCAGGTTTCTTTAAATAGTCCTTCGAGAGAAAACTTAGATGCTTCAGAAATTCCTGAAAATAAATACAATAGTTCAGAAATAACTTTAGTAGGCATAAGTAAGAAAAGTGCTGAACATTTTAAGAGGAAATTTGTCAAATCAAACCAAGTTTCTAGGTCAGCTTCTAGTTCAGTGCAGGTGTGTCCTGAAGTTGCAAAGGCAAACTTACTTAAAGTTCTGAAGGAGACTTTGATTGAGTGGAAGACAGAAGAAACTTTGAGGTTTTTGTATGGCCAGAATTATGCTTCTGTGTGTCTAAAACCCTCTTCAGTCCCTCTGGTTAAAGAAGAAGAGCTTGATGAAGATGACATAAACTCTGACCCAGATAGTCATTCCCCCACCTTGCGGGAATCTCAGGACAGCTTGGATGAGTCTTTGCCTTTCAGGGCCTCAGATACAGCCATTAAACCACTGCCAAGTTATGAGAGCTTGAAAAAGGAAACTGAAACATTAAACCTAAGGATCAGAGAGTTTTATAGAGGACAGTATGTTTTAAATGAAGAAACCACCAAATCACAAGACTCAGAAGAGGTACGTCTTAATGGTGATGATTTTCTATGTTGCTAACATATGGAACACTCATCATAGCAAATCTTAGAGCAGGAAGAAAAATACTGGAGATAATTGTTAAATTTTCAGAAGACTTTTT
Organism: Myotis lucifugus; assembly: GCF_000147115.1. NCBI lineage: Eukaryota > Metazoa > Chordata > Mammalia > Chiroptera > Vespertilionidae > Myotis > Myotis lucifugus. The sequence continues at coordinate 2,919,627 of NW_005871158.1, forward strand.
TAGTTTGTCAGTCTTTTCGTTTAAAATGCCATTTCCAGTAATGGCATTACGATTTTCCAAATAAGTTGAAGTTTGCCCCTGAAAATTTTCATAAATGTGGAACATTTTTCTGTAATGTAGAAATAGGCTCAAATTGTGGGGCAGAATTTTCTTTAAACCTAGTTCTTCATATATGTAGAACCTCTGAAGAGGCTTGTTTTTTCTTCGTTTATATGTATTCTTTCCGATTTCTACATGGAATACATATCTTTGTGTTATTTTCAGTGGGACTGTATGCAGTGGAGTAGACTTACTAGTTGAATGATAAAATATTTGTATAATATTTGGCAAACATGCCCATTTAAAATGTTATGAATGAAAATAATATATTAAAGGAGACTTATTGGGAAATAATAGAGAAAATGGAAATAGCACATTCAGGTAAGACTTAGATTTGAATATCTGCTCTGTCATTTACTAGCTGTATGAAAAGTTAGTTCTTGAGTTTGATTGCTTATCTGTGAATGGGATCATAAGTAGCTTCCCTTGCTTAATAGTTACACGTTTTAAAGATAACATATATAAAGCATTTATCACAGTGCCTGTCATATAATTGGTACTCTGTAAATAGCAATTATATGTGGAGACTGAATGTATGCCACTGAGGGCTAGGGAGATTTTTCAGTATTTCTAATACCCCGTTTTGGTTGATGTGTAGTTTGGGAAATGAAGTCATTTGATATGAAGAGGAGTAGGCAATAGTCTGGTTTTAACCACAAAACTTTGTTACTAAAGATTTCTGAGTAAATGTGGCTGTAAAAACATTTGGAGATTTATAAAGAAGGTGAAAGTGAAAATATAGTAAAAATTTAGAAATATTTTATATTTCTAGAGAATATTACCCAACTCAGTACTGTATTTGAAATCACTTCAACTGTATTCTTAGACAGTATCTATAACTTTTAAGTATGGAGAAACATTGATTTCTGTCAGCTGCATAAACCTATCTTAGTACATAATTTGTTTTAATCATTTTTGTGCTTATAAGCCTTAAGAAGGAAAAATTAATCCCTGAAATTTGACTGCTCCTCTGTTGCATAACGTTTTAGAACTTTTCCATTGAAGTATAACTCAGTGCTGTAGCTCATTGAATTATCACAAATGAGCACTACCCAGGACAAAACTAAACCAGAGCCACACTATATCTTTTCCTGACCATTACCTCTTTCCAGAATGAACGACTATTATAATAGCACAGATAAGTTTTGCCAATTTTGAACTGTATATAAATGGATTCACACAGTATATATTCGTTGGTGTCCAATTTAGTTCATGCAACATTATGTTTGTGAATCACTTGTGTTGTTAACTCTAGTTTTATTCTTTAATTGCTACATAGTATTCCATTATAGCAATGTACCACAATTTATTTATATTAATGAGCATTTAGGCTGTTACAGTTTGGGGCTATCATGAACTGCTGTATGAACTTTCTTATATATGTCTCTGCTAATGTGCATGCATTTCTGTTGGGTATGTATCTAGGACTAGAATTTCTGGGTCATAATGTATGGGTATACATGCAACTATACTAGATAATGACAAATGGTTTACCAAAATGGCTGTGGCAGTTTGTATTCCCCTACCATACTATGAGAATTTCCATGACTCCACACTTTCACAATACTTGATATTGGTAGTTTTCACCATTCTGGTGGCATTGCTTTTTGGTTACATTTCTCTGATGATTAATGAGTTGAGCACTATTTCATTTGCTTATTGACCATTTGGATAGTCTCTTTTGTGAAATGCTTTGAGGTGTCTTTTTTCCCCCCATTTACCTATTGAATATATGTAGGTTTTTGTTTTGTTTTTTTCCGTTGATCTGTAGGAATTCTGTATGTATTCAGGACTCAAGCCCATTTTTAGTTATGTGTATTGTGAATACCATCTTCTGCTCTGAGACTTGCCTTTTCACTCATTACTGGTGTCTTTAGTTTATTAATTCCTCCTTTTAGTGACTTCTTTAAGAAATCTTTACCTAGCCCAGGTTGTTTAATATTCTAGAATCTATGTTGTTTTTCCTTTCACATTAAGATCTGCAATTCATCTGGGATTGATTTTTGTTTATGGTGACAAGTGTATTATTTTCTTTTTGGGAAATGTGTGCACATCAAAGTTTAGAAGCATTATTGATTTCTTTTTTTTTTTTGGTTGTTTGTTTGCTCATTCCATCAGTTAGAGAGGTAGGTCAAAATCTGTCACCATAATTATGGATTTATTTATTTACTTATTTATTTACATTGTTTTTTAAATCCTCACCCAAGGATATTTTTCCACTGATTTTCAGACAAAATGGAAGGAGGGGGAGAGAGAGAGAAACATCAACATGAGAGAGACACATCAATTTGTTTCCTCCCCTCTCCACCACACACTGCTCGACAGGGGTTGGGGATCAGACCTCCAACCAAGGTACATGCCCTTGACTGGGAATGGAACCGGGACCCTTCAGTCCATGGGCCAACACTCTAACCACTGAGCCAAACTGGCTAGGGCTAATTATGGATTTATTATTTCTCCTTTTAGTATTATGAATTTTACTTTTAATATTTTGAGACCACGTTATTGGGTGCAAATGTAAGATTGTATATCTTCCTGGAAAATTAAACTTTTAGCATTATGGAGTAACCTTTCTCTACATTGATTATTTTTCCCCTTAAAGTCTACTTTGCTAACACTATCATTCTTTTATTAGTATTTTCAAGGATTATCTTATTTTAAATATAGGCTGATCATCTTATCCTTTATGGGGAGGATTTAGTCCATTTACATTTTTTTTTAAATATATTTTATTGATTTTCTACAGAGAGGAAGGGAGAGAGAGAGTTAGAAACATCGATGAGAGAGGAACATCGATCAGCTGCCTCCTGCACATCTCCTACTGGGGATGTGCCCGCAACCCAGGTACATGCCCTAGTATTTTCAAGGATTATCTTATTTTAAATATAGGCTGATCATCTTATCCTTTATGGGGAGGATTTAGTCCATTTACATTTAATGTCATAAATGATGTTTGGGTTTAAACCTATCATCTCACTTGTTCGTTGCTTGCTGCATTCCACCTATTCTGTGTTCCTCTTTCTTTCCTATTTTGCTTTCTTTGTGTTAAATATCATTAATTCATTTTTTACCCTACATTAGCTTCTTATACATTCTTTTGCTAATTAATAAGTGGTTACTCTAAAGATTAAAATCTGAGTCTTTGCCTTATTAAAGTCTAATGTCATGTAATACTTTTATTCCTTCCTGGACAATTAGAACTTTACAACTGTAACTCAGTTTACCTGCTCTTTACTTATGTGTTCTTGTTGTGTATTTTTGTCCTCTTTACATTTTCAGTTCTACAAAATTATTTATAGTCAGTATTCAGTTGGTTTTGTCCAATTAATTACTCTTTCATTATTTTACTGAATTTCTTTTCTTTCATCTGGAATCATTTGCCTTGGGCCTAAAGAATATCTTTTGTTTCTGTTAGTGCCATTTTGTAGTGATTAATTTTATGTTTTTGTTTGTAACAAAATTTTTTATTTCACTTTTACCTTTGAAAGATATTTTTCTGGATATTGAATTCTAGATTAGAGTTTTTTTTCTTTCAGCCCATTGAAAATATTCCCTTGTCTTTTGGCTTCCATTTATTTCTCTTATTGCTGTTTTGTGTGTGTGTGTGGTTTTTTTTTTTGCAAATATCATGTTTTCTCCTTTAGCTATTTTTTTTTACTCAGATGTTTCTTTCTAATGAATTGACCATTACATTTCCTAAGTTCTGAAATGGCCAACAGACCATAGAAAGACATTTCTTTAGGCTCCTGCTTGAAACCAGCAGCTTCAGCAAACTGCTGGCCTTGATTCAGGGCCAGTCCTTTAGCTATTTTTAAGACCTTTTTATTTTCCTTTGGTTACTCTCAATTTTAAAATCCTTTGTGTAGGTATGGTTATATTTGTTCTTTTGTTTGTTGTAATACTTGATTCTATGAATTGACTTCTTTCATCAGTTTTAGAATATTCTCAAATATTACCTGGTGCTCCAGTTAGTTATGTTAGTCTTTTTCACTGTATCATCTTTGTCTCTTATATTATTTTGTGCTTTGCATTATGTGGAGGGGGGAGAAGGGTGTTGGGTGTGACTGTGCTTCATTCTAGGTATTTTCCAAGTCAACATTCTCTCTTCAGTTATTTCCACATTATTAAATCTATCCATTGAGTCTTTAAAATACTATATTTTTCACTTGTAGGATTTTCATTTAGTTCTTTTATATAGTTTTCAGTTCTCTGCTGAAATTTTCAACCTTGTTATTTCTTTGAATATATTGAACATTTATTTTAAATAAAACTGATAGCTTCATTATCTGGATTCCCTGAGGATTGACTTCTATGGACTAATGTTTCCGATTTTGATCACATTGTCTTAGTGTTTCATTATGTGGCAAACATTGTATATTAAAAGTTACAGAGATAATTTGAGACCCAGGCTAATGCATCTTCCTCTAGAATGGATTTATGTTTGCTTCTGGCTAATTTGTATCAGTGCCATATCTCGTTAATCCAAGCAGGAGTTATGATGATTTGGTGATGGGCTTCAGTCCCTAAAAGAGCCAGTCTGTTTCCTATTCATTCTTACTCCTAGAGTGTGATCCTTCTAAGTCCTGGTCTCTAACTTGGGGAGTGTTGCTAGTGCCTCTCCTTTCTTGGCATGCCCCAATGTCTATTAGAAGAGCAGTGCTTGGGTTCTCACTATCTAAATTGTCTCTTCTGAAATTAGTCAGTGGCCTCTCTGGAATTACCTTCTCCAGAATCTCAGGCCATAATTATTTACCGCCTTGTTAGCAATCTGATGCTTTCGAACGTGTTTTTCCCCCCAGCTTTTTCACTTCTCAGCAGGAGGAGTGGTTTGCCATTTCTTGTCTGCCATTTCTAGAAGTGGAATTCCCCATAATATATTTATATTATTTGCTAATTTTTATCTTTTAATTTCCTACATTTACATAGCATTTAGTAGTTTACAAAGTCTTTTTGTATGCATTTTCTCATTCAATGAAGAAGGTATTAATTAGTATTCCTTTTAATGCAGATCAGAAAATACTCAAAAGTGGGCAAATGATTCAGGCAAGTTCACATAAATCTGAACTGATACTCAAATTTAAATTTTATAAATTTCAAGTCTAGGTTTCATTCTACCATACCACAGGTATTAACTTTTGTATTTTAATGTTAATTATTCTAATCAAAGAAAGAATGTAAATTCATATTTTTATTTTGCTTTGTTTAAAAATGTGATTCAGCATGATCCCACCTTTCCACTGATAGATTCAAGTTCTCAGAACCAGATTAGAAAACGCATCGTACTCGAAAAATTGAGTAAAGTGTAAGTATGTAATTGTCATTCCACTTTTACAGTATTTTTAAGTTAACTTGGTATTTGTGGGTTCATAATATATAGGTGTTATTGAATTTTGAACAGTGAAGAATAATGTGAAAGGTTTACATGGATTTCTTCACCTGAGAAATTTTGATTTTTAAGATATCCTACCAAGGAAATACTGAAATTAAGTTTTGTGTACAAGATGCACATAGTAAAGAGGAAGGTTGAGATTATGGGAGTAGAAAACCAAACTACCTCACTTTAATTTAATAATCCAATGAAGTCAGAGGGGAAAAAATATCAAAGCTAGACCCATTTAATTACTGATTTGTGGTAAATGTGTCACATCAGTTTCACATGTGAATAAGACTTTGTAAAGTTTTAACAGTCTGTTAACTCAGTCTGCATACATATTCATAGAACATTTTCACACTCAGCAACTTGAGTTTTTGTTCAACTCAACTTTGCACTTTAGTTTTAAGCTTCCTGTGGTGGAAATTACTGTTCTTGTAATTAGCCCAGTCATAAATGACATTTAAAAATTGCAACCTTGGTTTCTCTTTCAAAAGGAGCTTTCAATCTTTTTTCCAGAGGTATGAGAGCTGTTTTGAACTTTTTAGCCTGCATTTTCTTTCTTTAATAGAAAAGATGGAAAGGTGTTTTCAGTCCTTGCTTAAGGTGGTATGTATGTGGAGAAGTCTTAATTATGTGGTTTATTCAAAATAACAAAAACATTTTGGAAGCCATAGTATTATGAGGACCTTACTCCTTCCTTTAAGTTTTACATTTTAAATAACTCTTTAAAATAATATTTATTGAATGTCTTTTATATGTTAGGCTCTTCATATATGATAAATCTGTTATTAATTTTGCCTTTTATGTGTTTTCATACTTATACATTTCTGTTGAATATTAGGTTAGAAAACAATGTAAGTCACCATTATCTGATTTATAGAACAATCCTTAACTTTAGTTACATAGTTTTTAAAGTTGGCATGGGTTATCCATACTGGTATATAATCAGTAGAAAGGAATTTATCTGAAAATAGTTTCCTAGAATTTTAGTTAATAAAAGTACCCAGTTTTAAATTTAAGACCATGTAGACATGTCATTGAAGAAATTCTGTTCCTTCTGGGTTTGGGCTGCAACAGAACATGCTAAAGGACCCCTGCTCAAAGACCAAATTATTGATACTAGCACAAGAAATAAATTTCAGAAGAGTTGGAATAACTTACAGAAAAAGAAGCACAAAGGACACTGAAAACAGAATAATTATGGTGGCATAGGCGGTTTAGGGATGGTTGGTTGTTTATAAAAGCAGTTGAGATTTTTCCCATTATAAAAGTAAGACTTTCCTTCCCATTTGACTACCATATTTTCTCCTAATAATAGATTTTAGTGGCTGTGTTTATGGAGAGATTATAATTGCCATGATCTGAAGAGGAAGGATTTGTGTCCTCTTCCTATATGAAATGGATGAGCAGAAAAAATAAATGAGACTTTTTTTGTTTCTCATTGAAACAAACCAATTGCAAAAGGGCATTTTTTAGATAAAATGAAAGATGTACTGATGATATTGAGGAACTATTATTAATGTATTAATTATTTTTAATTTGGAATAATAAGGAATTACAATGATAATTTTATTGTGGTTGTATAAGAAAATGCCTTTGTATTTAGAGATACCTGAGGAAATACTTAGGGGTCAAGTGACATGTCAAGGATTCACTTTAAAATATTATAGCAAAGAAAGGAAAGAAGAAAAATGAAGCATATGTAAGAAAATCTGAGAACAGATATATGAGGTTGTTACCACTATTTGGAACATGTTTGAAACTTTCATAATAAGTTTTAAAAAGAAAAGCAACACATGCTTATTGCAGAAAATTTAAGCATTACAAAATGCTATAAAGAAGTGACAGTCACCTGTAATCCCACAACTCAGCAATAACTATAGTTAATAATTTAATGTTTATCCTTGATATATATGTGTATATGTGAATCTATACTCTTTGATTACTTCTGTTATAGTATAAACCTGGGAGAAATTAAACATTTGGTGTATACTATGTATTATATACAATAGCATTATATATTTATGGGGTTTTTTGTAAAAATTGGACAATATTCTATGCATTTTTCACTTAACATTTATCATGAATATCTTTCTACATTAAGAAAATAGATTCACATAATCATTTTTAAAATATATTTTTATTGATTTCAGAAAGGGAGAGAGAGATAGAAACATCAATAATGAGAATCACTGATTGGCTGCCTCCTACACGCCCACACTGGGGATTGAGCTTGTAAACCAGGCATGTGCCCTGACCAGGAATCGTACCATGACCTCCTTGTTTATAGGTCAGCATTCAGTCACTGAGCCATGCTGGCCGGGCCACATATCATTTTAAACATTCTATTATATTCCATTATATATATGTGTATATCATAATGTATATGTATATATTTGACCAGTCACGTATTGATGAACATTGTTTCCACTTTGGTCCTACTAAAAGTATTCCTGCAGCAAGCATCTTTTTTATGTTTATCTGATGACTTCTGTAGAATAAATATTTTGGGGGGAAAAAGTTAGTGGGTCAAAGAGTATCCACATTTAAAAAAATGTATATATTGTCAACTTGCTCTCTAGAAATATACCAATTTTTACTCTCACTTGGAGGACATTTCCTCTTGCCTAGTCTTTTTTCTATTTGGCCTAATGTTTGAAAGTAAAGAGATAAGAAAACTAGAGACAAGAATATAGATAGCACCCAAAATGATACTTTTATATTTCATAGCCTCACACTGTAGCAAAGTCGTGCAGTTATTACGAAGTATTTCCTTATGACGTCTTACCAGTTATAACGTAGCTTAACTGCCTTCACCTGAGTGCCATTATTACCTACGGAAAATCCAGACTTAGACAAGTTCCCCGCCCCCCCCCAAAAAAAAAATATAATTAAATTATATTTTAAAAGAAATGTAATTTTTTTTTTTTACTTTCAGATTGCCTGGACTTTTGGGGCCTCTTCAGATTACACTAGGAGATATTTACACACAACTTAAAAATCTTGTTCGAACTTTCAGGTTGGTGCTAATATTATGATTTTTTTCTGTTATTTTAACTATAGTGTTATTGCCTTGCAGAAACCATAGGTAGATCTACCTAAGGCATGAAGAAAGTGACTTACCTATAGTATCTTAAATCTAAATACAGTGTCTATTTTCTCCACCACTAAACAATATTACTTCGGTGTTTTATTAAATGAAATCTTTTATTTGCTCAAACTGTGAGATATTTAGCTTTGACTAGTTTATTTATAGAATAGCTTAAACTATGAAGGAAAATTATGAAAATCCAAAGGTGGTTACTAATCTTGAATCTTAGTGAATTAGTAACTACATATCAAATGACCAGCACTGTGCTAGGCACCATGGGTAATACAAAAGAAGCATCATGAAATATTAAATTATCCATCCTTGAGGAAAAACTCTCCTGTGAGAAGATAAGGTGAGCACAGTGAACAGTACAAACAGTGAATAATTTAATATTGAATTGTGTAGAACAGATTTGAAGTGTTAAGGAGAATAAAGAAAGGGAGAGTAGAGAATATTAATTAAGAAGAAGAGCAGTTGGGATTTTTCTAAAACGGTCATTGTAAAAATATTCAACCAGCCTAAGACTAGGTCCTCTACCAAGAAGCATAGAGATAGACCTCTAAATACCTATTAGTACAGATGTACCAAATATACATTTTGGCCAAATGTAAATGGCCAAATAGTAAAATCAATATTTGCCTGTGATTAAAGCCAGATACCACTAACATAAAATGAACTAGGGTAGAAGAATCATTTCATCCAAAAAATAAATTATCATTGTGGTTTATTGTTGTCAACAGTAATAGTAAGATTTGAAAAGTTTAAGATTATAGTACAGGAACAATTTCTTCACTGTGAGCTGTTAGATTTCTCCTGCAATCAGTATACTGTACATCAAAAATACCAAATAGACAACTTTCAACCTGCACATTTAATAGCATCACTAACCTTTTTGTGTGCCAAAAGATAGTTCAGGAAAACATTTTTCAGCTCGTATTTACTAGAAGGAGGTAGGATTCACAGTTTAGGCAAATCTCAAATTCATCTTCAAGTACAGAAAAGGATCATGTATTACATTTTACATTTTATATGTTTAGCCTTCATAGACTCAAGACTATAGGAGTTATCTTAAGACATTCTTACAGGTTTTTATTTTGAAATTTGACCCCCAAAATGTTTGATGTACATCAGTTTTCTCTAACAGTTTGGTCTTAACATATTTTATTATTTTGATTAGAAATTATATTTGGATTATTGTACACCTATTCTTTACATAATTTATATATATTATCCAACTCTTGGTATTTTGAGGTGACATTGTTTTTAATTCATCATCTTACAAGATTTGGAGAATTCCCCAGTAGGACTTTTTCTTAAAAGATTTATGAATTAAATGGAAGTAACTAAAATTTAAATACAGCTCTTAAGTGTTATTTTCTTTAATATACATGCTAGTACATAATATAGCTCTGCAAAGATTGAATTATGATTAAATCTAATTATTATGTTATATTTGAATTTTTATAAAAAATTTTAAAGATACAATGTTATTGAGAAAGTAATCTATTAAATATATTAGTACTATTAAGTAGAAATCTATTTTGCTAAGTAATTGAAATATGTCACTATTTTATACATAAAATTAACTTCCCAAACATCATTAATTACTGCAGCATTTTATTCTGCTATTGATTGATAAAACAAACATGTAAGGACATTTTCAGTTCATTTCATCTAGAATGTTTATATCTGAAAGTGAATGTTCAGGTAAATCTGAATGATGTGATTGTTCTCATTACTGAGATTGTTAGATATCATGGAAGCTACACAATCACAAGATCACTGATCACATACAAGTTTAGGAATACCACAAGTGATGTTCAGATTGGCCTAGGCCAGTGGTCGGCAAACTCATTAGTCAACAGAGCCAAATATCAACAGTACAACGATTGAAATTTCTTTTGAGAGCCAAATTTTTTAAACTTAAACTGTATAGGTAGGTACATTGTTATTAACTTAATTAGGGTACTCCTAAGGCTTAGGAAGAGCCACACTCAAGGGGCCAAAGAGCCACATGTGGCTCGAGAGCCGCAGTTTGCCAACCACGGGCCAAGGCCTTTTGAATACTTAACTAAATGCTTTGTCAAAAAGGGTTTGGGCCAAATATCAATGTGAAAGCACTAAAGGTTAGGATTTGTTCAGGATTTCTCAGAAAGTGAATATCATTAACCGAAAGGTTAGCTGAAGGAAGGTGAAGACTGGATGTCCTGTTTCATTGATTTTAAAAGGACCTCCCATACAGTTTCCTGAAGACAGTGTTTATGTAATCACTGTTCTGAGCAAACTGGTAAAGTCACTGAAGACATATCAGAAGAGATACTAGAATAAGACCTTTAATCTTGTATTACAAATACAAAGTTTGTACTTCATTTTTTTATTCCACCCACTTAGGATAGATTAACTAGCAATTTAATTTACTTTGACTATATTTTCTAGAGCTATCTTTCTATAGATCTAATTGGATGGCTTGTATTTTTAAACTGTTTTGAAGTTCTCAGTACTTACTAGAAACCCACTGGAAAAAATGTTAGACTACAACTGCAAGATTGACCCATTATTACTATAATATGCTCTAGGAATTTAGGCATTTTGAGTTGGAAACCATTGTCCAGGATGTTATTTTTGGTCTTTTGTTAATAATGTTTAGCCCATGTCAATACATGTGGTCACTACTCACTGTGTGCCAGGTTGTACTTGGCACTTTACGTATATTATGTCATTTAATGTCCCAAAATAGTGGTATTATCCCATTTTACAAATGAAGGATAATCTCAAGTCACACAACTAGTAGTTGAGTTTAGACCCCAAGTCAAAGTCAAGAGGATAAATTTTAAGTGTTCTCACCATAAAAAAAGAAAAAGATAACTATATGTGAGGTAATGGATATGTTAATTAGCTTGACTATAGTATAATTTAATTTCACAATATAACATATCAATATCAAGCTGTATACCTTAAATGTATACAATTACTCTGCATACCCCCCCCCCCCCTTAGTAAAACTGGAGGGGGAGCACAAGAATTAAAAAGAAATCTACCATTTGTTGTCTTGATAGTCATTAGTATCAAAGATGTGAAAAAAAAATAGTTATTTCACTTATCTCCCTAGACCCCAAATAATAACTCTATTTAAGAAGGTTCTGCCCTGGCTGGTTTGGCTCAGTGGATAGTGCGTCAGCCTGAGGACTGAGGGGTCCCGGTTCGATTCTGGTCAGGGGTGGTTGTTTCTGCCTGGAGGCTAATTGTTACTTTTAATCTCTTAACTGGCCTCAGGGCAAGGCATTTTCCAATAGGGTGTGTCAACTGTCTTCCCCCCAGGCAAGGCAAATGTCTATGTGGGAAAGATGTCCTCTGCTGCCTGAGGGAATGACTCAACACAGGAAACTTAGGGTGTGTGCCTTCTGAGCTCTATCCCCCAAGTCCCCAATCCTGGGTTCTGCTCTGACAGCTCCATTCTACTTCACCCTCCCTCTGCCAGAGCACAAGGTGGGGAATTTTTTTGCGTTGGCCCTTTAAGAGGGTGCCCAAACTTTCAGCTGCCACTTCCTAGCAGACAGCACCCCACTGCTTTACACAGCTAGATGTTATGTGGGTACCCTCCTCAATTTGGTGCTCTCTGCTGGGGAGCCCAGCTTGGGGATTAGATCCCAGAGTTCTCAGTGGCACCCTCCCCAGCCCCACAGCTGAGATATCTCTCTGGGACTTCAGTTGCCATCTGTGGGTGCCCGGCCAGCCCTTTCACACCTCCGCCCCTACTGCCAGTTTCTATGTGGTCTCCACCTTCCGTCCTTGGGTATCAGGGTTCTCTCCTTTGAGTTTTCTGTTGATTATTTGGAAGCCTTTCCGTATTTCAGTTGTAATTCCAACTTGTTTCTGGAAGTATGTCCATGCAGCATCCTCTGACTCTGCCGCCTGGACATTAGTATTTTTTTTTAAAGCCCCCCAGGTGATTCCTATGTGCAGCCAGAGTTGAAAGCCTGTTACAACTTAAACATCAAGCAGCTTTTTCAGCTTTTTGAAGAATCTTTCCCCAGTGACTAGAGCTGTCCTTTCCACTGAATTGCATCACAGTCATTTATCCAGAATGTTATATTGATTTTCCTGTCATAGTAGTTACATCTGAAGTTGTTCAGTAATAGTTCACTGTCCTCAGTGTTGACTCAAGAGACTTTTCTAAGTTGGATTTTAATTAAAATTATATTTTGACACAAAAGTTCTTTTTAAATCTCATCAGTGATAAATCAAGCTTTTTCCCATTATTTGTATTGAATTTTAAATTATATTTTGAAACCATGCTTTTTAAATGCTTTATATCAAATATTCCTATTTTCATATTTAAATTATTACTCAGACAATAATAAATATATTTATTTAGCATCTGTGCTTGAAATTATTTTGACTCAGCAAAAGGAAAAATAGGAGAGCAAGTAAATTTTGTGAGTCTGCCACTGGAAGTATTTGAAGTGAAAGCAAAGACCTTATCATGCTTTCCTCAGTGCTTGAAATGGTGTAGATAAAGCAGGCATGCAATGCATTGTTGCTGAATGAATAAAGGAATTCATTAAATCTTAAATTTGTTTTTATTTTAGAGGTTTTGAGTACCACAGAAAAGGAAATTCCTACTTAACTATATTTGCCTTTTTTCCCCCTCACATGCTTATTCTTTAACCTTTTTTGGTTATGTGCTAGATTCTGTTTTGCTACCAACAAAGCAGTGAACAAAACACAAAAATTCCTTCTCTCGTGGAACTACTCTAATAAAGAGGATATGTAAATTTTTAAAAACAATATGTATATTATTATTATGTGGTGATAATATGTGGTGATCCCCTTTCCCAGTTCATTCTCCTCCTTTTCCCCCAAGAAGGAAAGGGGGGTGGTACTGACGAGGGAAGAAGTCATTTTAAATAGTTTGGTCAGGGAATACATCATTGAGACTATGCCATTTGTATAAAGATCTAAGAGGTGGTGAAAGAGCAAGCCATCTGTAAAAATACATCAGACCAGAAACAGAAAGTGCAAAAGCTCTGGAGCAGGAGCAGGAGCAGACCTAGTATATTCACAGAATATTAAGGATGCTGATGAGGCTGGAAAAATGAGCAGAGGCAAAGCTACAAAGAGATATTGTCAAACAAATACAGGATGGGGGTGGGTATGGTACAGATTATATAGGCCTTGTAGCCATGGTCATTCTTTGACTTTTACTCTGAGATGGAGCAGTTGGTAGATTCGGAACAGAGGAATGACAGTACCTGATACATTTTTAACAGCAGCACTCTGGCTGATAATTTCAGAATTAAAATAGATGGGCAGAGGCAGGAAGACCTTTTAGGATGCTGTTTTAGTCATCTAAACAAGAAATGATATGGACCAAGATGAAAGGAGTGGAGGTAATAAGTAATCAGATTGTTTTTTGAAGATAGAACCATTAGGACTTGATGGCTTATTGGACATGGGACATGAAGAGAGACAAGTTTAAGCATGAGAATTTTGGCTTGAGCAACTGGATTCTGGAAGGATTGGGTAGCCATTTACTAGGATGGAGCTGTCTGCAGAAGGATCAGTTGTAGGGGGAAAATGAGGAACTCGGTTTGGGCTATATTATGTTTGAGAAGCCTATTTTATATTCAAGTGGAAATGTCAACTAGACCATTAGATACAGAAGTCTGGAATTCAAGGAAAAGGCCCAGGCTAGAGATAATAAATTTGAGAATTGTCAGCACATAGTTTTTTGTTTGTTTGTTTTTTAAATGCCCATGTGCATTTTATTAATAAAAACTAACAGTGCCAAGTTAAACAAGTCAAACAAAGTATCTTTATATTCCATAAAATATTACAGAAAAGTTTGTGTTTCAATAAAAAGACTATTGTTTTAGAACAGGGAGCTAACAGCAACTGTGCAGTTAATGGTTCTTTGTGAATAAATTTTAAAAGAAGCTACTGCCTGTCCTAAAATTCCTTTTTCTTTTTATAAAAAAAGAACTATTAAAAATGATTGACAAATTTTGAGTTAAAAAACTGTTAAAACATTCTCTATATTTAATTTCAACTTTATAATAGATTACAGGAAGATGCTTAATTAAGAAACAAATAAAACATTTGTTTCAGTACAGCACATAGTTATTTAATATTTAAAGCTATGAGATTGGATGACATCACTAAGGGAATGATCATATATACAGGAGACCAGAGACCTAAGGGCAGAGACCCTGGGGCAAACCAAAGTTAAAAGGTCTGGGAAGGCGGTCAGGGCACATGACTGCATTGTGGGGCATGCAGGAGGCAGCTAATCAATGATTCTCTCTCATCATTGATGTTTCTAGCTCTCCCTCTCTCTTTTCCTCTCTGAAATCAATTAAAAAGTGTGTGTTTGTGTGTGTGTGTGTATGTGTGTGTGTATCCTCCTATCTAATAAAAGAGAAACATGCAAATTGACCATAACCCCAACACCCTTCCCATTGGCTAATCAGCATATCCTTATGCAAATTAACTGCCAACCAAGATGGCGGCCGGCAGCCAGGCACTGAAGCGAACAGGAGGCTTGCTTGCTCCAGTGATGGAGGAAGCCAAGGTTCCCCGTCTGCCATTGCAGGCCTCTGAGCTTGCACTCTAAGAAACAATGTTGCAAGTATAGAAGCTAAACAAACTCCAGAAACCTGCTTTCAGCCAGCAGGGCTTCAGCCAGCAGGACCGCAACAGTGTTTCAATTATAGAACCCAAACAAACCCAGTACCTGCTTTCAGCAGCAGAGGTCTCAGAGCTGCAGCCGAGGTCTCAGAGCTGCAGCCGAGCCTCAGAGCTAAAGCCAGCTCTCAGCTCCAGTGACAGCCATAGAAGGTAAATAAATCCCAGAATAAAAGAAAAAAGAAAAAAAGGAGAGGTTGGGAGCTTCAGTCACCCGCCAGCCTGAAAACGGCCCTCAGCCCCTCACCCAGACTGGCCAGGCACCCAGTGGGGACCCCCAACCAGAAGGGGGTGTGACCAGCTGCAAACAGCCATCATCCCCTCATCCAGACTGGCCAGGCACCCCAGTGGGGACCCCCACCCTGATCCAGGACACCTTCAGGGCAAACCAGCCGGCCCCCACCCGTGCACCAGGCCTCTATCCTATATAGTAAAAGGGTAATATCCTCCCAGCACCGGGATCAGCGGACCATGAGCCTCCCAGCCTGGGATCCAGCGGAGCCAGAAGGCCTCCCGAAATCCGGGATCAGCGGAGCAGGCGAGGCCTCCTAGCACTGGGATCTGCGGGAGCCACGGAGGCCTCCTGGCCCCTGGAGCAGTATGACGGGGCAGCGCCCAAACCCTCTGATCGCCCTGCAGCTCTGTGTGTGACGGGGGCAGGGCCACAACCTCCCTTATCCGCCCTGCTCTGTGTGTGACAGGGTAGAGCCGCAGCCTCCCCATCGGCCCTGCCCTGAGTGTGACGGGGGGGTGGGGGGGAGTGCCCCAACCCCCTGATCGACCCTGCTCTGTGGGTGACAAGGCAGTGCCCCAACCTCCCCATCGACCCTGCCTG
>NW_005871158.1:2935935-2942421 GCF_000147115.1 Myotis lucifugus
CCAACCCCCCAATCGCCCTACCTGAGCATGACTGAGGGAGGCATCACAACCTCCTGATCGGCCCTGCTCTGTGCCTGACGGGGCAGCGCCCCAACCCCCTGATCGGCCGGCTCTGTATGTGATAGGGGTGGCACCACAACCCCCCTGATCTGCCCTGCTCTGTGCGTGACAGGGGGTAGCGCTGCAACCTCCCCATCAACCCTGCCTTGAGTGTGACTGAGGGTGGCATCGCAACCTCCTCATCCGCCCTGCTCTGTGCATGACGGGGTGGTGCCCCAACTCCCCAATCAGCCCTTCTCTGATCCCGACCAGGAGCTGCGGGGCAGGCACCTAGGGATTGGGCCTGCCCCTGCCACCCAGGAGTGGGCCTAAGCCAGCAGGTCGTTATCTCCCGAGGGATACCAGACTGTGAGAGGGCACAAGTGGGGCTGAGGGACACCCCCCCACCCCTGCCAGTGCACAAATTTTTGTGCACCGGGCCTCGAGTGTGTGTGTGTGTGTGTGTGTGTGTGTGTGTGTGTGTGTGTATTTTTATTTATTTTTTTTTTCAAAGAGGCCAGTGAGAGAGAGGGAAATCAGGCAAGTGGAAACCAGGTGTAGAAAATGTTCTAAGGAGAAGGGAGTGATCAACTGTGTCAAATGCTGCTGATAGATTAAGATAGAGGACTCAGAGATGTCCGTTGAATTTGGCAACGTGGATGTCTTTTGTACACTTAATCCTCATAAAAACCCTGGGATAGGTAGTACTATTGTTCCTGTTTTACTAAATTAAAAAAAGTTTTACAGCTGTTGAATGTGCCCAAGGTAAAACACTACTAAGTGATAGATATGTGTACTGAGTCCATGTCTGTCAAACTTTTTAGCCTCTGTACTGTATTTTTTATGTCATCTAGAATTTTCAAAATTTTGTAAGACATTTTAACTATGGAAAAAATCTAGATTAACAAAGATACACATATTCTCTACTCAGAATTAATGTATTATTGCATTTTGTAATATTTTATTTAGATGTACACCTTATCAACATTCCCTACCAGAGTAATGCATTTTGCTACAGTTGGTAAACCTACATTGACAACAACATTATCACCTAGAGTCTATAGTTCACTCTTGATTTTGTATATTCTATGGGTTTGGACAAATGTATGATGACATGTATCCATCATTTTAGTATCATAGAGTATTTCTTTGCTCTAAAAATTCTGTGTTCCACCTATTCATCTACCCCTCTCCCACCTATACCCCTTTCCCCTCTCCCCTGAGGCAACTATTGATCTTTTTACTATCTTGATAGTTTTACCTTTTCAAGAATGTGGTATAGTTGGAATCATACAGTATGTAGCCTTTTCAGAGTGGCTTCTTTCACTTTGGTAATATGCATATAAAGTACCTCCATGTCTTTTCCTGGTGTGATAGCTCGTTTCTTTTTTACAGCTGAGTAATGTTCCCTCATCTAGATATACCACAATGTATTCATTCACCTACAGAAAGACTCTGGTTGTCTCCAGTTCTGGCAATTATGAATAGAACTTCTGTGAATGCTGTGTGTAGGTTTCTGTGTGGACATGATTTTTTTACTCCTTTGAGTAAATACCAAGAAGCATGATTGCTGAATCATATGGTAGGAATATATTTACTTTGTGAGAAACTGCCAATCTGTCTTCCAAAGTGACTGTACCATTTTGCATTCCCTCCAGCAATGTATGAGAGTTCCATTTGCTCCACATGCTTATCAGCATTTGTTTTGTCAATGTTCAAGATTTTAGCCATTCTAATAGGTATATAGTGATAACTTGTTTTAAATTGCATTTCTCAGGTAACATATGATATGGAGCATCTTTTCATATGCTTATCTGTCATTTGTTTATCTTTTGTGGAGTGTCTATTAACATGTTTGGCCCATTTTTTAATTGGGCTGTTTTCCTATTGTTAAATTTTAAGCATTCTTTGTATATTTTGGATAACATCCTTTTATCAGATATTATTGGCTGGTTTTTCCTGATTGATTGATACTATTTTTTATTTAGAGTAATCATTTTAAATGCTTTCTGAGAAACTAAGATGATTACAAAATATTTTATTGTCATCAGCTGCTAAGTGATAGAATTTTCTGCTGATTTTTTAAAACTTAAGTTTTCTTTATAGAGACCTAGCCTTAAAATGTATTAAGTGAATGCTCATTTCTGTATATTATGGATTATGACATCCCATAATTGCCTACTGGCAACCTAGCATGAGGTAGAAAAGTATGAAAGATGAATTAAAATAAAAAATTGCTTACCTTGTTAGCTTTTTTTTCTTTTTTAATATATTTTATTGATTTTTTTACAGAGAGGAAGGGAGAGGGATAGTTAGAAACATCGATGAGACAGAAACATCGATCAGCTGCCTCCTGCACACTCCCCACTGGGGATGTGCCCGCAACCAAGGTACATGCCCTTGACCGGGAATCGAACCTAGACCCTTGAGTCTGCAGGCCGACGCTCTATCCACTGAGCCAAACTGGTCAGGGCTTACCTTGTTAGCTTTAATAAAATGTTTGATTGGGGAAAACAGAGCATATGGTTATAGGGATGTCTGTATTTTAATAAACCATGCAATTTAGTTTCCCATGTTGTTCCTTTATTTCCATTTTATATAATAGTATTGTTATAAATACATAATAGTAGGACTGGAATATTTACTTTTGAGATGATCATTATTAGATAGTGAATATCAAGCCATATTATTATGCTACTAGAGGCCCGGTGCACGAATTCATGCACAGGTGAGGTCTGGCCAGCCAACCCCTATTGGGGCCTATCGGGCCAGGCCGGCCGGGGGGAGGGGCGGCGGGCAGTTGGCCAGCTGGCCCTGCCCCCGATGGGGGGGGGAAGATTGGGGGGGGGGGCAGCCAGAGGGAAGGGCCACAGGCGGTTGCTGGCCAGCCCTGTACCCTGGTCGAACTCCCAGTTGAACTCCTGGTCAAACTCCCGGTTGAGGGGACAATTTGCATATTAGCCTTTTATTATATAGGATTGATTCTTATCTAATCTAACAAAAATAAAAAAAATAGTGCTCTTTGACAAATGATGTCATATTTCTGACTTTTCTATAAATAGAAAAATATAACAATCCTTTGGTAAATTTTATCTTACTGTCTTTCAGATTAACAAATAGAAATATTATACACAAACCTGCAGAATGGACCTTAATTGCTATGGTATTGCTGTCATTGTAAGTACTCTTTCAGATTTTAACTAAATACTAAATATAAAGAACTTTGATTAGGGAAAAACAGAGTTGTTCATTGATTTTGTAAACATCCTTAGAAAATGTTGTAACCCTATTTTGTGTCTTATTTTTATTTCCTTTATAATAAAATAACTTTTATGTAAAGTGATATGCTATATTTTGATATGTTATAATCATTCTCTATATTTTTATTGTCTTTTTTTCTGATGGCCTTTTTCTTTGCAAATATTACTTATCTTTTGAAAGAGAAGAACATCCCTGTGTGGGATATATGCAGAGGGTTCTTTAGTTTCATTTTTAACAGTGTATTTTATTAACACACTGTTAATAAATGTGGTAAATGGACATTATTTTAAATCTATATTTTTATCAACATATCTAATGCTATTTTGTTTTTCTTCAGCATATTTTATCATTAATAGCATCAGAAAAGTTTCATTTTCAAAATTAATGTATATCTTTAAAATCAAACATTTAAAGGAACTAAAATAGATACTACACAAACATATATAAAACATTTAATATTCACTCATCCATAGCCAGTTAACTGCTACGCATCCAAAACGGAAACCATCCTTGTGTCTATAGATGCTTATGGCATACAAAGGATTAAAGAAATCACTAGTGGTTTCTTAGGATGTCTTTCAGTAGGGTTAAAACCATCTAGTAAGTAAGTGTTTTTCAGCTTGAATTGCAAAAGTCTTTTTTTTTTTTTTGAGGACCATTCATTACTTAATTACTGTTGCTATTTGGTACTTGTTAGGTCATTGAAGCCCATAGGACATTGAATACATACTGGACACTCACAGGTCAAGAAATGTTATGAGCCAGCCTCACAGCATCTCCAGTCCTTCTTTCTCTTTCTCTGATATTATTTTAGTCAGACATGTTATTCTGGCTTTACTGTCCCAAGGAAGGCTGTGCTGGGAGACATTAGGGTAGGCTTCACTGAGCCAGCATTTGTGTCACCCAACCAGATACAACTCACATGATTCATTAAATCAGAACACAGAAAATAACTTTACTTGAATGCCCTGATATAAATTTTTTATGAACCAGAAGAACAAATCTTTATCATTTCTACTATTCAGTGTTCCAGTTGAATTGCTTATTTGTGAAACAGATCTTAGTAATTTTTTAGAAAGTTCTTTCCATTTTATGAAACCATAAATATTTTGGTCACCAGCGAAAAAAAAATCAGTATCTGCTCACCCACCATATCCGATGCCTGCTAATAAACCCTCATAGATAACTGTTTAACTGTACTTCTGCAATTCATTATACTAAAGAGGAAGTAACTTTTTTGGTTGACAGGTCAGAGGCTTACGTCCAGCAGTAATCTCAGAATCTTGCTTTCTAAGCCAGTAACTGGAAATATTATCTTATTGAGCAGCTGCTTACTGAGAACAAATGTTAAGTCCTACTTTTTTTGTCTGTCAAACTCTTGCTACATCTCCAAAATGTACAGCAAGGAACAAATAAAGTGTGGAAAATTAAGTAATAAAGGCAACCATAAAATTTCATGATTTTTCCATACAAAAATAAACCTCTAGTGTTTGATTTTAATAGAGGCATCCATGTGGCAAAAATTACTGAAAGCTTTCCTAGTCCTTTGATGCCCTATTTGACTTTCCTAACTTTGGATGTAATGTAGGGAACCTCTTATTTCAGGGGTCAGTGTCTCATAAAAATAGTAACTTAATTCAATTCAAGAGACAAGCTGCACACATCTTAGATGTATTGCATGTTTCACATTGTGCAATCAATCTTGAGGTTGTAGCAGTAAACGCTCTTTCTTTTTGTCACTCACCTTGAATTTTTTCATTACTCCCTAACCCCTACAGCTAGATATACCCATCTTCTCCTAGTCAAGTGGTTCTCAACCTTCTGGCCCTTTAAATACAGTTCCTCATGTGTGATCCAACCATAAAATTATTTTCGTTGCTACTTCATAACTGTAATGTTGCTACTGTTATGAATCGTAATGTAAATATCTGATATGCAGGATGGTCTTAGGCGACCCGTGTGAAAGGGTCGTTCGACCGCCAAAGGGGTCGCGACCCACAGGTTGAGAACCACTGTCCTAGTCCTTGGTCCTTTTGATACCTATACAACTAAACTACTTTCTAATTAGGGCCCTTTAGATCTTTTTTTTTTTTTTTTAAATCTTCAGTCACTATAGACACCAAGTCAGATGGCACTTTCTTAGTTTTTGTCATTCAAATCTTTTCTCATATTTCTAACTTTTGCCATACGCCCTCCTTATAAGTTATCACTGATCCTTTCCATTTTGCATTTGCATTCTATATCTTCATTAGCTAAATCTCCTTATGCTTTGGTTGTCAGCTTCTAAGACTTCTATCTCCTGCTCCCATATTATTTTATTTCTTATTTCCTCTTTTCTCAGAAAGTCCCCTTTGGCTTTTCATATTTCTCTCCCCCTTCCCCCCCGCCCAGAGAATCTATGGCTCAACTGAAACCCCTTTCATTCTCAACTTGTTCTTTTGTCACCTTTTTAGAATAAATATTACTATATGAAATGGGGATAAAATTACAATACATATCTATCATGTTAAAACTAATCCCATTGACTTCTATAAAGTATAATTATACTTTATACTGGTACCCCTCTTTCTTACCACTTACAGTTTACAATTACTTAAGAAGGCACTTTGTTGGGGAAAGAAAAGGCAGGCATAAGGGCCAGCATTGCATAAAGTGCCTTAAACACAGTGAAAAGTATGGAGATTTTAGACACCAAAAGAGACATGCACATATAGAGAAAGGGGGTAATACACTCATACATATTTGTGGAATAGTAACCCAGCCATTCAGCCTTTTAACTTATCACCACTAAGATTGAACATAGGCATACATAGGATTATCCTTTTTAAAAATAATTATCTTACGATTTGGAAAACCTTGACATCCACTCTTAAACTTTCAATGGAATTTTTTAGTCATTATTTGTAGACATTTCTGGAGTTTATGTTAAAAATGAACTTAAAAGTCTTTATAGCTAGGAAAAAGATTCTGAATGGCAATTGTAGTCACTGAAATGAGTATAAGATAATATGTTCAGTATTTTTATAACAATGGTACTATTTTTTATATATGAATATTGCAAAGTTTTTTTATTACTAGCATTTGTTTAATACATGAAAGCTGTTTTCAACATTTCTCATAAGAACTTAGAAAAGGGTTTATAGGTTTATAGTTATGAGTACATAAAACAGTTTATGCTTGTAGTAT
>NW_005871158.1:2942521-2955503 GCF_000147115.1 Myotis lucifugus
GCTGGCGATCGGGGCCATGGGGCCACAGGAGTTTGGTCGGGGGGAGGGACCCCAGGAGGTTGGCTAGTGGGGGGCTGGGGGGGGAGGGGCTGCAGGAGGTTGGCCGGCCTGGGGGGGGGCGGGGCACAGGAGGTTGGCTGTGGAAGTGCACTGACCACCAGGGGACAGCTCCTGCATTGAGCATCTGCCCCCTGGTGGTCAATGCGCATCATAGTGACTGGTCAACCGGTTATTCCAGTTGTTCGGTCACAACAGTCACTTAGGCTTTTATATATATAGATTACTAGAGGCCCGGGGCACAAAATTCATGCACTCAGGGGGTCCCTCAGCCCAGCCTGTGCCCTCTCACAGTCTGGGAGCCCTTGGGGGATGTCCGACTGACGGCTTAGGCCTGCTCCCCGGGAGCTAGGCTCAGCCAGAAGCTAGGCTCATGGCTGGCAAGCGTAGTGTCGGTGGCGGGAGCCACACTCAAGGGGCCAAAAAGCCACATGTGGCTTGCGAGCCACAGTTTGCCGACCACTGGTATATACTAATGAGAATGTTATATCCATAAAACCTAAGAAAGAAATTGATCAAATTGGTATATTTGATCTTTGCACACTCAATGAAATGCATCTATAAAAAGACATTATGATCCATTCCCACTTCATTTACTTTCATGGGATTTGAATGGCCAGTGAAACTGCAACATTTTTTGATATTTATATTATGTATTCAAACCCTAAATAGTTCTAAGAACATAGGGAAGCAGTGTACATTTATTTAACACTAAAGGAATAAATGTCCCTTAAATTCTCTTAATTTTTTATTTAATGTTATAGTTAACAAAGGTTCTTAAGAACTCCTTACACATAGAATACCTATAGCTGGGGCCCAGTGCATGAATTCATGCACCTTGTAAAGATCTGTGGGTCGTGAGGCTGTGGTGGGCACAGGGGCGGGTCTCGGCCCATCCTCCACGCCCCTGCCTGGCCCCTCTTGCCATGGCCCCTGGTCCCCTGTGTGCCGGCAGCCCTGCTCCTGCCGCCGCCCCTCCCGTGCGCTAACGGCGCCAGCCCCGCTCGCACCCGCTGATGGTGTGGAGCAATTGGGGCCAGCACTGGCAGTGGGTGTGAGAGGCGGCTGCTGGCCCTGATCACCCCTTAGGAGCAGGGGAAGGTAGAGAAGCCCTGAGGAGCGATGGGGGCTAGCAGCCACTGCTCATACCCACTGTTGGTGCGAGCGGAGGCTCCAGTGTCAGCAGCGTGTGCAAGCGGGACCAGCGCTGGCAGCAGGTGCGAGCTCTAGGCGGAACTGCGGCACCGCGTGGGAACAAAGAATTTTGAGTAACCACCAGAGGCTTGCCCCAATGACAGCAACTGGCGCCCCGCACTGCCTTGGTCTGGCGCCCTCGCTCACCTCCACCACCCCGCCACAGCCGACGCCCGCCATGTTCTGCACACGCCCCCTGGTGGTCAGCGCATGTGATAGCCACCGGTTGTTTGGTTGTTCTGCCGTTTGGTCTATTTGCATACTAGGGTTTTATAGATAGATGATAGATAGATAGATAGATAGATAGATAGATAGATAGATAGATATAATTGACCCAGTTTTTTTATTTGTTTTTTTTAAATAATTGATTACAAGTGCAATAAACTAACATGGTATTACTGCAGAAGCACTTGATTATAGTAATTTTATATCTTAATTGAACTTGATCATAGTATGTCATGATTCTGACATACTATATATTGAAATAATACAAAGCTGAATCTAGTTTTTCCACATATTATTAGGCTCTTTTCATAGTCTTGATGCATGATTTTTCATAAAAATTTGTATAAATATATATAGTCTGCTATAAATATTTCAGTATCTGTACTCTGCTGTGTAAAGCTAGTTAATGTCTTTATGTATTTATACACACACACACACACACACACACATATATTCCCTTTGCTTTTAGTCTTCCCAATCTTCTTTGATCTTTGTCATTATACTTGAGCCAATAACACAAGAGGGGACTATGCAGATGTTGACCTAAAGCTGAGAAATCTAGAGAAAGGTTCAGGCTAAGGCTGACAGCCCACGAGAAGCCAATAGAGAAGTATATGGAGAAGCAAGTAGACCAAGCCTGACTTTCTTTATGTGCAGTCCACATACCAGAAATGGGAATCAGTTTCCTCAAAGACTTCTTATATTTTTTTAATGTTTTCTATTATTGATAGTATTACAGATATCTCCATTTCTCTCCCCTCCTCCCAGCCCCTGACTTCTTGTATTTAAAAATGTAACTTTTCCACCCAAGTTGAATGTGGAACCTATGTAAATAGACTACTACTTTGTATTTTGATGATCTATGGTTAATTGTAGATAGGAGTCAAATGTCTCTTCTATGCAACTGTAAAACAGAAGGATCTCTTACCTTTTGAGACAGCATGGAGGGACCTGGAGAGTATTATGCTAAGCAAAATAAGAGAAAGACAAGTATCACATGATCTCACCTGTATGTGGAATCTAATCAACAAAATAAACTGAGGAACAAAACAGATCCAGAGCCATTGAAATATGCAACAGACTGACACGTTTCAGAGGGAAGGAGCGAGGGGTGCTGGAAGAGATTAACCAAAGAATTTATTTGCTTATATGCATAGCCCATGCACAAACAGTAGGGGAAGGCCTAGGGAGGGGGTGGGAGTAAGGTGGAGGGAGTCAAGGGGGGGGAAAGGGACATCTGTAATACTTTCAACAATAAAGATTTTTTTTTAATGTCTCTTAATGGGTAGCCAGGGAAAGAGGTATGTGTTATGTTCTATGGAAATGATTTGCTTATCTAATGAAGGAGATTAATACTTTGTTTTAGAAAGAATAGAGGGTAGACAGTGACTTTTGATGGTCTAACGTAGATACATGCTATTCCTAGTTTTATGACCTTGATGTTGTCTAATGGAAAGCTTTCAAGATCATCATCAGAAATGTCTGCTTTCATTTTATTTACGTGAACTGTCTGTTTCCAATGAACTGTGGCCCACTTCCTAGGCAGAGACCATGCAATAGTTTATTCCCTCTAAAAGCTTTGAGTATTCCAGTCATTGAGGGAGTAGCATGTTAGTCCTGGGAAATGGTATTTAAACAAGCTCAACTTAACCATGATCACTAAACAAAAGCCTTCACTGGACATGGGCAGCCACTTTAGGTAACCATCATCCAGATAGACACTTGGGAGAGTTGCTTCCCTAGGGTACCTGGCATGAATGGAAAGATGTGACTAAGGCTTTTTGCCTCAGCATATTGTTTTTTATAGCCCTTCCTCCCCCATCACTAATATCCTTGGAAAAATGTGTGAACACACAATGAAAAATGAAGAGATGGTTCCTTAGAAATTTATTGGTTCTCAGGAGTATTCCAAAGCCTTTCTCTTAACATTCCCTATTTAGTTCTGAGTATTTGAAACCATAATAGAAGATCATTGGGAAAAATTTTTATGTTGCCTTATAATTATGAATTTTTTTATATTTAAGTGAATTTTTTGTTTATTGAGATGTAATTCATATAACATAAAATAAAGTGTACAATTCACTGGTTTTTAGTATATTCACTACATTATATATGCAACTATGACCATACTCTAAAACCAGAACATTTCTATCACCCCAAAAAGAAACCTCAGATGTATAAGCTTAGTCCCAATTTCCCCTTCCTGCATCCCCTGGAAACCAGTAATGTACTGTGTATAGATTTACCTATTTGAACAGTTCATGTAGATGGAATCATATAATTTGTGGTGTTTTGTTTTTGACTTCTTTCCCTTGACATCATGTTTTCAAGGTTCATTTATATTGTAGCATACAACAGTACTTCATTTCTTTTTATGGCTGACTAATATTCCATTTTATGGGTAATACAACATTTGATTTATTGATTTATCAGTTGATGGTCATTTGGGTTGTTTCTACCTTTTGAGTGTTATGAATATTTTGGTACAGGTTTTTGTATGAACATATGTTTTCAGTTCTCTGGGTATACTATATAGGAGTGGAAATACTAGGTCATATGGTAACTCTGTGTTTAACCTTTTGAGGAAGTGTTATACTGTTTTCCACAGTGGCTGCACTGTTTTTAATTTCCACTGGCAATGTATAAGGCTCCATGATTGAACTTTAAAGGTCATCTCTTCTTGCCTCTCATACTCAGTAGTCATAGAGGCTTATATTTGCAATTTTTTTCTAATTTAAATATGCCTATTCTATTTGATTGTAGACTTTCATGGACTTATAATATCAAATTCTTAGGTTCTAGGAATTTCTACTACACATGCAAAATGAGTACGTGTGAGCACCTCCACACATACCGAAACAGATAATAGTGTTGAATGTGAGACCATATAAGTTAAATGTCTGAACCGTAACTAGTGGTATTTATTTTGGATTCCTCCATATCCATAACATTCTTCTTTGTTTTTTGTTTTTCTTGCTTGTGTTAATCTTGGATTTATCTTATGGTGTATACTATCACGTACTTTTTTCATTGTAAAGTTTAAACAATACTTAGATTTTCAACCTCCCTATATTCATTGCTGAGAATTTACCCTCAGCCACCAGGGCTATGTGAGAATCCAAATATTTTCTAAAGAAAAAATAGTAACTGTTTACTTTTTCCCCTCAGAATTCCCCATATTTTTGGCAATTTTATAATGTTAGGTGTTTTGTTTTTTTTAACTTCTGGCCACAATACATATTAAAGTTCCCAAGGATTCTCAGCAAAAACATGTGCTCTCCAACTGCCCCATCCCAGCAGCAGTGACAGCAGCACTGTGACAGTAAGTAGCAAGTAGCACTTGCCCTTGCAAGTCACAGCCTTGACCTACGGAGTCAGTCACCATGTCTGCCATGACATCTTCACAACCTGACTGAGCTCACGGAGAGGACAGGGCAGGGTGGCCAAGAAGCATGAGGGCTCTGCCCTATAAGAGTGTGAGCATGCTTTCAATCTTAGAGCATTGGGGAAAAAGTTGGAGCCACTATTCTGAGAAAATTGTTACATAGCAACAGTTATGACAAAAAAGCTTTCCAACACTGATCTACAAACCTCCTCTATAGATCTGTCACAAACAGGATTTAGATATAAAGTTTTAAAGTCACTACAGCCCAGCCCTTTAAACAAACCTGTGTGTAATATATCACTACAAAGTGAGTTACAAAGAACTTGTTTCTTTTGAATTAGAAATATCAATGGAAAGCATCCCTGCTTCCTTATTAATAGGTAATCCTAAAGCATTAAATGCAAACATTATCAGGATATAAACCATCTGTTATAAGAAAAACATTTTATTTTATTTGGCTATCCATAGTCTTTTATAATCAAAGTTTTTATCTCAATATTCTACATAATAGTTCTAAAATAGAAAGCCCATAATGGCATATTTCTTTGTGGTATGTTCTTGTCTACTTTATTTTTCTTAGAAGTTTTTAATAGTAATAGCCTCACATGCCTCTTGGTTTTCAAATTTGGGAACTTTAGGTTTGTGCTTACAATAAAATTAAGTGCAATTTAAATTTATTCAAATAATTTTTATCAAGCATTATATTTTTATTATTTTTATTACATATATTACATATATTTTATTATATGTAATTCCCTAACCCCAGCAACCACCTTTAGCTATGCAAGGGTCTCTTAAAACCCTAAATTCAGTCTCATTCTGTATGATATCCTATTTTTCCCCTTGCACTAGCAGTGTAGCCTTGCACAAATTTCTTAACCTCACTGTGCATTATTTTTCTTGTTGGCAAAATGAGGGGTTGAACTAAACCCATGTTAAATCAACCTGGCAGTATGAATTCAACTTTGAGATGTTATAAGTAAGGAGCTTTCAATAATGCAGTATGTCCAAGGCTACTGAAAGAGACAAGGAAGAGGAACATAGTTAGCACAGGAAACAATTGGATTTTGCTGATAGAGAGCCATGGTGACACTGCCTAAGTATTACTGCTTTGTTAGGTATCTTAGTTTTTAAGCTTGACAAAGATATGCATGGAATGATATGGTTAGTCACTCTTTCTGAGGAAGGATTACAGATTACTCATTAGGTAAATGGGAAGAACACCCCCAAGATTCCTTTACTCTCTTTCTACAGACTTAGCTGACAGTACATTGCTCTCTGCATCAAAGATGGGAACCTTCCCTGGATGCAGAAGGAAACTGGGTGGTTTAGTACCTCAGCGTTATACTAAATTGGTGAAGAGCAAAATGAAATGTATAAGTTGATTTTTTTAATGTAAAAATATACTTTGAAATATTTTGCTTACAGAATTCTCGCCACAATCATGAACCTTTTTTTCTCCATTCCACATTATTTTTATATTTTATTCTAGAAATAAATCTTATCAATGAATAGGAATGTCTCAAAAGCTATTACTTTATGTGAGAGTTTTTGATTCTGTGTTCAGATCACATTTAAGGAAAATTTTAAAATAATTCTAGAATAACGTTTTCCTTTTTGGCTTCCTACTTTTTTTCTTATTGATGAAAAGATCCCAAAAATTCCTTAATACATCTTTGAACTAGGTATGGTACAGTAACTTGAGTTTCTCCTCTGAGATAGTATCATCTGACTGTTAACTAACAGATTAATAAGTACCTTACTTGCAGCCCTGGTTTTTCTTCTAAAGAGTGTGTTTGAATTTTTTTTTCTTTAATATCATGTCATGAAAACCATCATAAGAAGTGCCCATGTATACCAGAAAAGGAAATAAGGCTCACATTTTGCTATAGCATCATAACTATAAATCAGTGTAGAAGCTGTCGTCTACATGATAATGGCAATGTTCTCAAATTCAGAGAAATCTCACTCAAAAAATAGCCAGCAAATGTTTTTTTGAACAGCTGCTGTGGGTAAGACTGTGTCTTGGGCCCTGTGGGTGATACAAAGGTTGAACAAAGCCCTTGCCCTTAAACACTTTATAGCCTGCTAGAGATTGAGAAAAGGAAAAATCAATTTGTGGACAGGTAACTACAATAAGAAGTTGAATGTATTAAGTGGCAAAAAGAAGCACAAACTGTTGTGGGGGTTCAAAGAAGCAAAGATCTTGACTAGGAACATCAAAAGGAGGTTGCACAGAAGTAGCATTTGTGATGGGCCCCAAAGATAGAATGGGTTTTAAAAAACAGAAATGAAAAGACAGGGGCATTGTAGGGCAGCGGACCACTGGTGGTCCGTGAGGTCCTAAAGGTTGGCGACCGCTGTTCTAGGGGGTACCTATAGCATGAAAAAAGAAGAGCTGTAGTAAAAGTACAAGGTAACTGTAAAGAGTGTTTGGGAAGTTGGGTCTGTTGTAGAGATAGATATTTTAAACTTATTTCAGTGGACAGTGAGTCACTTAAGTTTTGAGCGAGGGTATCATCATGCAGCCTGTGCTTTGGGGACTTTAAGTCTGTGCCTACGATCTTAAGGAAGATCAGTCTTGCAGATATCTGGAGGCAGATATACTCCTGTCCTCCACCTTGTACTGATTCCTTCAAAGGTTGCCATTGTGGCCTAGGTGGCCCTGTGTGGTCCAGCCCCTTCTTTAGCTTTTCTCACATCACCCTATCATGCTTTCCCCATTCCTGCTACTCTTACCTTCTTTCAGTCCTTCTCATCATACTCTTTCTCACCATAACACACAGGTTGTTCCCTCTATCCAGAATGTTTTTCCTTCCCCATTTCCCTTGGTTAATTTCTCTTCATCTTTCAGAACTTGAGGAAGTGTTTCTTCCTCAAGAAACTTTTCCTGATTTGCTCGACTAGATTAAATGTCTTTATAAATAGGCCTTCATAACACCAGGCACTTATCTTTTCTAGCACTTGTCCTATTTTCACATTCAGTTCAGTTTCACATTTAATTGTATGATTACTTTATTGATGTCTGTCTCCCTCCCTCAACTTGAAGATTTTAGGGACTGGTTCCATATCTGATTTTACTCACCATTATATACCCAACACTTAGCATTGTGCCTAGAATATTATAGATTTACAATATCTGGCAGAAAATGAGTGAATGTGATTAATTAGGAAACAGTCATTTCTTGCTCTTTGTTGACTCCTTCCCTACTTCCTGCAAGTGCTTTAAAGTTAAACACACACACACACACACACACACACACACACACACACACAGAGGCACAGGCACACACCTGTCCTTTATTCTTAATTTCATTATCCCCTCAGACTATTCAATTAACCAAACTTCTTGAAGAGCTAGTCTGTTGTCAGTGATTGTTGTGCTTTTCATTAATCCCTTATATTCTGGCTCTTGTCCATACCATTTATAAAATGGATTTTCTTAAAGCTTCTGCTATAATAGCCTAGTTAACCAAAGAGCACTGAGACAGTGAACTAAAATGATTGCAGTGAAATGTTAAATGTTGAGAGACATTATAGCTCCAGATCTATACATTTTAGCAGTGGGGTGTGGGGAGGTCAACAATGATTTCACAACATGGGAAAATACTGTTGCCTGAAAGGCAGTGAGTAGGAAGAACTAATTGAAAGAGATAGTTTAATACCTGGTCTACAAGCATTGGGACTATTCGTGTTCAGTTTAAGGTTCAGGCAGATTATCCACTTGGATGATTCCCTCATAGGAAGTTAAAAATGTGGAATTGGAGCTAAAGAATGGTAAGAAAAATAAAAGACCTAGATTTTGGAGTCAGCATTGCGGTGGGTGAGATGGCAGGGGTAGAGGGTATTAAATGCAGAGTCAAATGAGATAGAATCTGTGGGACATCCACATCCATGCCAAGGATGCCTGAGGATACAGAGAAAGCAGAAAGAAGAGACGGACATTTTCTGAACATCAACTATGTGCAAATGTTTTGCTAGACTCTCTATATATGCTATTTCATTTGATCCCCATAACAGTGAGGTCTGTGGTCATGTTTGACTCCCAGAGGAAGGAAACAGACTCTGGGAAGATAAGCACATTGTCAGAGGTCAAAATGTGTGCAGTTTCCACTGCACAGTGTACCTCAGGAAGGTATGTGTACAACCAGAACACTATCGAGGAATCCAAAGTGGGTTTGAGGTTCAAAAGAGGTGGTAACTACCTTTCTGAGAAGCAGTGCTTATTCTCTGCCAAACATGAAGAAGGACTGAAAACAGGCTGTAGTTTGGCAATTAGGTGGTTGTAGATGACCTTGAAGAAAGCAGTTTCTATAGAATGATAGGAGTAAATTGCAAGAGCTGCTATAATAAACAGTTGTAAAAATAGTACATGTAACAAATGTTGACCACTCTTTTCATGTGGTGGGCAGAAAAGGAATGGAGAGAGGGATTATAACTTGATCTGACATGGCAGATGTATGATTTCTCCTTCTGAAAACCCATATTAGTATTATTATTCCATTACTTTCTGTAATTGATTCTTACCCCCTCCACCACAGGTCAGTAATGTGCCCTAGGAGAATTAATTTAGGGCAGCATTTGACCTAAATGTCTAATTCTGGTGACTTTTTTTTTCATATGTATGATTTCTATCTTCTCTGCCTTCTCATCTTTCATGACCCACTAATATACATACACACACACACAGATTTCTACATGAGAATAAGAGACTTTCTTTCATCAAAGAATTGTGTTTGGATAATGTGTGAACAGTACTAAGTCAGGAAAGATATCTACAGTGAGATGAATTTGAAACTACTTTCTTATTAAAACACTAGAGGCCCAGTGCATGAATTGGCACACCAGTGGAGGTCCCTCAGCCTGGTCTGTGGGATGGGGCCAAAACCAGCTCTCTGACATGCCCTGAGGGGTCCTGGATTGCAAGAGGGTGCAGGCCAGTCCAAGGGACCCCACCGATGCACTTTTGGGGCTGGGGAGGGACGTGGGAGGTTGGCCCAGAAGGGCTCCAGGACATGTCTGGCCCGTCTCGCTCAGTCCTGATCAGCCGGACCCCAGCAGCAAGCTAACCTACCGGTTGGAACATCTGTCCCCTGGTGATCAGTGCATGTCATAGCAAGTGGTTGAGCAGCCTTAGCATAATAAAAGCCTAATAAGCTAAGTGTCCAGTCATCCATTCAGTGCTTTGATTGGTTAATCGGATGACTGGACACTTAGCTTATTAGGCTTTTATTACATGGGATAGCCTCCATGCAGCCAAGGACATTGCCTAGATTACTTTTATCTCCCTGATGCCAAGCACTCAATCTGGCACTTCATAAGCTCTCAGTTAATATTTGTAGAATAAATCAAATGAATGAATAGGACAGACTTGGATAACTGATTGTTAATGTTACGGACTTAAACACAGAATTGGTAAACGTAAAGTTTTATTACACAGGGAAAAACAAAAATAGTTGCTTACTATTATGAATGAAAGGGAGAACAGTGATCCTGTGTCTCTGTAATGTTTCATATTTTCCAGGGTGGATATAGTCTAAGGAATGTGACTATTGAGGCTAAAAAGAATTACCACTTTTGCCCTGGCCAGGCAGTTCAGTTGGTTAGAGCGTTGTCCTGATACGCCAAGTTTGTAGATTCAATCCTAGGTCAGGGCACATTCAAGAAGCAACCAATGAATATATAAATTAATGGAACAACAAATCGATCTCTTTCTCTCTCAAAATCAAATAAAAAAAATAATTGCTACTTTTAACCAAATCTAACATTGCTTTTTTTTTTTGCAAATATATTTTTGTACAATCTTTAATAAAATTAATATAATCAAAGCTAGATGTAACTGTAAGATTATCTTTTAACTCATAATTATAAAATTAGTGAACATTTTAATTTTTTTAAATGTTTCTTTGATTTAAAAACTTTATTCCAAATACTACTTTTCTCTTGTCTACCATGAACTTGCTCTCTTATCTTCTGTGGGCTGATGATAAAATAAAAAACTCGGTTAAAAGGCAGTTAATTACCAAGTATGTACATATGGCACTAAATCTTTCCTTTATCTGATGCATCACAGACACAATTCTGGAGAATCCTTTAAATGTTTTACTTGTTCATTGAAGTGGAAGCACTTATCAAATATTAATGGATCCTAATGGAAAATTTCACTCTAGAGGCAAACTCTTCCTTTAACTAGTTTTACTGACTGTATTGTATTAACTAGTCTTGCAAACTTGAAAGTCATAAAGAGAAAAAAAGCGATTATTCTAGGGTGTATTGAGTACTTATTAAATTCAAGCTCCTAGTTGGCTAGTATGTCTTTCCTCTGTTGTGTTTAAACATTTCCACTTAAATTGTGTATTATTGAGACTTAACACCTTTTTAATATTCTTTTTGCCTCTGACCCTTCTCATTCTGATAGTCCTAGTTAACAATAAAGTCCTATGGTTCTTGTAGGCAAAATTTAAGTGCTTCCATTTTACTCAATGTTTAAATATTTTTGCAGAAGTTTCGAGCAAATGATAAAGCCTGGAGGATAAAATGAGGCTTGGTATTGTCTAGTTCTCTCTATTGCTGCTTTTTACCTTACCTGCCTTCTTATTTTTCATGACCCACAAACCAGAGTTAGGAATGTATATGTGTACTTCACACACACACTGTGTGTGTGTGTGGTGGTGTGTGTGTGTGTGTGTGTGTGTACACTAGAGGCCTGGTGCACAAAATTTGTGCATTCGGGGGGGTGGTCCCTCAGCCCAGCTTGTGCCCTCTCACAGTCCGGGACTCCACAATCAATCGCCCAGCAGAGGGAGGCCCCGCCACCCGGCTGGGGCTCCACAATTGGTCACTGCACAGAGGTAAGCCCCCACCCACCTGTCGCAGTGCCGCTGGCCAGGTAGCCTGGGCCTCCCTCTTTGGAGTGATCGATCACGGAGCCCTTCCCCTCAACCCCCCTGATCAATTGCCCTACAGAGGGTGGCTTGGGCCTCCCTCGGCAGGGGTGATCATGGGGTAATGGTGGGGCCCCCTGACCAATCGCATCGCACCCGCTTTGGC
This sequence comes from Myotis lucifugus, assembly GCF_000147115.1. NCBI lineage: Eukaryota > Metazoa > Chordata > Mammalia > Chiroptera > Vespertilionidae > Myotis > Myotis lucifugus. The sequence goes on from NW_005871158.1 coordinate 2,954,433, forward strand.
TGGCCTGGCGCCAGTGTGTGTCATAGCTTGGTCTTCTGGAAGGTCATCTGGATGGTCATTCTGCTGTTTGGTCGTTCAGTCAATTTGCATATTACACTTTTATTATTATAGAAGATATATGTATATGTATCCTATATAATAAAAGGCTAATATGCAAATTGTTCCCTCGACCAAGAGTTCAACCAGGCGTTTGACCAGGGGGCAAGGCCAGCCAGCCAACTGTCTGTGGCCCCTCCTCCTGACCAGCCCGCACCAATCGCTGCCCTCCTCCCCCATTGGGGCGGGCCAGCCGGACCCCACCCATGAACGAATTAGTGCACTGGCCTCTAGTATATATATAATGTATATTTGTCCCACTATCCATTTTGAATAAAGATTTTCAGAGTTGGCTCCTTGTCATTTTAGTGCAGCTCAAGTATACTCTGCCTTAAAAGGGGAGACTTATGGCCCAGCCAGTGTGGCTCAGTGATTGAACATCGACCTGTGAATCAGGAGGTCACAGTTTAATTCCAGGTCAGGGCATATGCCCTGGTTGCACTTGATCCCCAGTGAGGGCGTGCAGGAGGTAGCCAATCAATGATTCTCTCATCATTGATGTTTCTATCTCTCTCTCCCTCTCCCTTCCTCTCTGAAATCAATAAAAAGAAATATTTTAAAAAAATTTTTAAAGACGGGACATGAAAATATACAAGACTTAATGTCAGTATTCCCATGGAGCACAAGTACTTGGGAAACTACTACAAACTGTTTGGTGAACACCTGCAGTTTCTGTGGAGGTGAAATCACATTTCAGTAACTGAATTGCCTGCACTGTTTCAGTTTCGTTATTTACTGATTTTCTTTCCGTTGAGTTTTTCAGGCCCCACTTTATGATGTTGTGCATCACCTGGAGGTTTTTAATTTCAGTGAGTGACAAGTCAACCACACTGCAAAAATGTTTTGTAATAATAGAGCAACCACCAGGTTGTAACTAGAATTCCTATGGTTTCAGTGCACAGAGAAATGCTGCTTATCTGAAACATTAAGACTTACACATGCTTCAAAATTCCCCAGACTGTAAAATCAAATGCC
>NW_005871158.1:2955603-2956948 GCF_000147115.1 Myotis lucifugus
TACATTGAGATATATATTCTCTGATATATATATATATATATATATATATATATATATATATATATATATCTGAAAGTAGGAATAAAGATATGCATTCTTTCCTCAAGGGGAAAAAAGTGAACATTTGGGAAAACAATTTATATAATTTGAAGGGATATATGAACCCTTATATCCTATTAAGGTGAGGAAGTAGAGTCAGCAAATGTAGAGTTCTCTTTTGAGAAACTTGATAAGGGTAGGAGAGAGATTGAACAGTAACAGCTTGTTTTGTTTAAGAAACTTAAGCATGTCGATAGGGTATGGGGAAGGAGCCAGTAAAGAAAAATATTGTGAAGCAGGTTGGGTGAGGGTTAGATATATATGGTGGAACAGAGTCCTAGAGGAGGCACAAAGAAATGGGATCCTGGTCACAGGCAGATGGAATAGCTTGAACAGGAGAGACAGGAAGAAAAAAAGTGAAGAATATGTGGTTATAGGTAAGTTTGTAAGTTGAAGGAAGAGATTTTTAAATGCCTGGCTTCATTTTTCAAGGAAGTAGGATATTACATTGGGTATAGAGTGTAAATGGTAACAAAGTCATCATTGAGAGGATCTGGGTCAGAAACTAGCCAAGGGCCAGAGAAAATTAACAAGTTGACACTGAGTGCCCAGGTGAGGCCCAAGATCATGGATTTGTAGTGGTATCAACCTTCTAAATTCCCTTCTTCCTTCCACTCCCCTACCCCCAGTAGTTTTCAGCTATCCTTTTGCAAGTATGGAGAAAGCAGGTCCTAGTATTGACCTCAGGTTGTAGTTTTGATGAATAGGAAAGCTAAGAGAAGGATGCAAGAGATTCAGGAGAGTGGTAGTGAAAGAGATTAGTTCAAGAAATCAGGACAGACATCAGTACAGGATAATGAAGTTATCTTAGAGAAAACAACTGGTCTTCCCAATCAAATATATCTTGTGTCCCTTCCCCCAAACTGTTGTATATTCAGCTCTGACATCTCTCCTAGGATTGAAGGCTTTTTTTTTTTTTTCTGGGCATCTCCATTTGGATATCCCTCAGGCAATTCAAACTCTGATATTGGAAACTAAACTCATCTTCTCTTTCAAATATTACTTTTTCTCTGGTACTATTTCCATCTTCCTGATTATCCAGCATTGAAGTCTGATTTGTCTTTGGTGCTTTTCTTGCCCTTATCTCCCATATCTACTCAATTACTAAACCTGCCTTTTTAATTCTCTTTACCCAGTTTTTCATTTTTCCACTGCTACTAAGCCCACAAGAGGCTTTCCTTACTTGCCTAGACTGCTGCAATTATAACTTTCTCTTTTTTAAATAGAGATATATATATATATATAT
>NW_005871158.1:2957048-2961295 GCF_000147115.1 Myotis lucifugus
TTTTATTTCAGAGAGGAAGGGAGAGGGAGAGAGAGAGAGATAGAAACATTAATGATGAGAATCATTAATTGGTTGCCTCTTGCACACCCCCTACTGGGGATCAAGCCTGAAACTTGGGCATGTGCCCTTGACTGGGAACCCAGGACCCTTCAGTCCATAGGCCCACGCTCTATCCACTGAGCCAAACCAGCTAGGGCTATAGCCTTCTTAAACAGGTCTCCTTGCCTCAACTAGTCCAACCTTCCTCCCGCTATAAAACTAGTCTCACTGAAGCTTAATTCTAAGCAGGGTAGGCCTTGGTTCAGAAACCTAGTGATGCTCCAGTTTCTACCACGTAATTTTGCTTGAAACTCACTCCTAGCCCGGCTGGCATGGCTTAGTGGTTGAGCGGCAACCTATGAATCAGGAGGTCATGGTTCAATTCTTGGTCAGAGCACATGCTGGGGTTGTGGGCTCAATCCCCAGTATGGGGTGTGCAAGGGCAGCTAATCAATGATTCTCTCTCCCTCTCCCTTCTTCTCTGAAATCAATAGAAAATATATTTTTAAAAACAAAGAAAGAAATTCACTCCTAAAGTGGCTCGAACCTGCATATCTAACTTATTTCTCTTATGTGTCCTTACATTGTGTTCACTACCTATTTCCCCCTGCAAGCATCTTTGTTAGCACTGTGCTTAAAATGCCTTTCATTTTTGTATCTGTCTCTCTTAATCTTCAAATGCTCAAATGTCACCACCTCCTTAAAAGCCTTCCTTAACCCCCCACAGGCAGAAGTATTATCTTACTTGTATAAATTCCTATAGAGGAGACCTTTCTTTTGGACCATATTATCTTCTGCTTCCCTACATAGATATTTATGTAAATATCTCGATTTCTCTGCTATTCAGTTTTTTCCAACAAGTATAACAAATGATCAGAATTGACAAATTTATTCACTTAAAATATTTAACAGTGGTTCTCAACTCTGGTTGCACATTAGAATCACGTAGGAAGCTTTTTAAAAATGCTAATACTTGATTCGAATATTTTGATGCATTGGTCTGGGGTAGGGCCAGGACATAAGTATTTTTTTTAAGTTCCCCAGGTGATTGCAATTTGTGCAGACACAATTGAGAACCACTGTCCTTAATTGTAGTGCAATTATTAGTGTACTAGGTAGAGATATGCTAACTCAGTTAATTTAGCTATGTCTGCCAGGATTTGCTTGCTTAGAGGCACTAATTAGCTTTCTTCTGAAGTCTTCATTTAGTTCATGGTGTTGGAAGTGCTTCTTGGCTGTCAGGAGAAAGGATGAATTAGAAACAATAGAATTGTCAGTTTTCATTGGCACATTTTATTTTGTAATGATAGATTTCAAAAATTATTTGAAGAACATATACAAGTGAGCGTTTGAAATCATAAGGTACACTCACTTCTTAAAATGAATCAGACATGAGCTTGTGTGGTATAGTGGTTAGAAGTGTAGACTGGTGGGGAGTGCTTCTGGGGTTAGTTGCTCATCTATTACTGACTACATGACCTTAAGAAAGTCTCCTGAACCTCACTTTGGAGTTAACACTTGATGCAATTTCACATAAAGGTTGACAATCAACAAGTTAGTTTCATAAAGGAAAAAAATCTTTTTACAAACTTGGAAATCACTGATGTTTCTTATGTTATACTTAGTGGTTGAGATCTTGCCACAAAGGGAACTGGGAAAAAGAACTGGCATTCTTTAAAGGAAACAAATGCATTTCCTTCCATTTAGAAACCTACCCACCACTCATTTTAAAGTATCTGACTTAAATTCAGCTCTGACCACTTGGCATCTGTGTCCTTGTCACTTATAAAGGCCTGTTTACTGTTTACTTAAAAACAACATCAACACAGCGTAGGAAAGTAGTTACCTCTGCACATGGCCCAGTCCGTGTTCTTATCTGGAAAAAGAAAAGCTCTTCCACAGGGTTCTTCGTTCTTTCCCTGTGCCCCCGTGGCTGCGGTACTTCAGGGAGGAAGCCAAGGGGCCACCGATTAGACAAATGTTTTTAGAGAATCGCTGACAGAGTTGAATCTTCTTCTGCCTTCTCCCCAGTAAGAAAAAAGCAAGATGGAAAAAAGTATGTTAAATATGTAATCCTAATTACTTTCATGATAAAGAATACATAGCTACAATTCCTTTTGAAAGTTTGTACTAGAATTTAAAAAAAATTTTTTTTACTGAGAGAGGCATTTTGCAAAATGTCGGGTTTGTGTGGGCCTTCAAATTTCTGAAAATAGATGACATTTTGACCTATTGTGTTACTTGCTGGTCACAGCTCTTTGTTTCAGTTTTGAGTGTATGTTTGTGCAGAGGTATTCTGGTTTAATCCTTTATCATTTAGCACTTGTTCATATAGAGAAAGAAGGAAAATCCCAACTCATGTTTTATAAGAAGACAAAATATAGGTGAAGTGACAATTGTTATTGCCATGCAGGAAGAAAGGAATAGTAAGACTTGATAATAAGATGACTTTGTGATAAAGGTGTCCATTTTTAGCCCTGTTCTTAACCATTGTGACCCTGATAAATCCCTTACTCTGTCCAAAGCCTCAGTTACTTCAGCTGTCAAAGGGAAACTAGCTAGGTTGAGACTAAGTCACACTTGAGGAAATTAGGTGGTGGTATAGCCTCATAAAATAAGACTATGCAGTTAAACCTCATCTTTTAGATTCTTCATTTACCCAGGCTGTTATTAATAAGGATGCCTATCTTTCTCAGAAGACTTTTGTTTTTGTTTGATTCTAAGCTCCCAAAAATGTCTGGTACTGTATTATCTGTTCTGTTTTAATTGATAAAGTATGTAACAGAAATATTTCTCTTACCTTCTCCTTCCCAGCCCTAACTTCTGAGGGATGAGAGAGTGTTAAAAAAATTTTTAAGCCCAACATTATCTTTAGTAGTCTCTGCATGTCATCACCCTTATGCACGGTAATCAGCAGAACAGGTTTCCCTCCTGCACCAGAACTCTGTGTGAACCCAGCGATTTCTCAAATCTGATAGGTACAGAAAGTGTGTGGCTTTTCACTTCCTGTCCCTTCCTCCAACCCCAAACCATAGAGAAGCATGCTTTCTGGTTACATTTATTCTGCTTGACGTTCTCACAGCTTTTTCTTCCCTTAAGATTGAGTATGAGGAGTGTTGTTCATTGTCATTTTACAACAGCCTAGCAGTTTGATTCTGCAAGTTTGGAAATTAATAATTAATAACTCTCAGAAAATTCCAAGAGTGCTTGCTTCTCTTAGTTTTGAGGGTCAGAGTAAAGGATGTTTGTGCTCTATCATTTCAGGCAAGTGGCTGATGTGATCTTCAGTATTTCACACAGATTATTCAGAAAAGGATAATTCAGACTGTGCTGTGATTTCCAGTGTTCCAGGAGCTGCACTGTGTATTCCCCGGTGGGAACGAGGGCAGTGAGCAAAGCAACAGGGACCATTATTGGGAAGGCCATTTAAAAATCCAAGTTCATTACTGACTTAAATGAGGAGCAGTCAGATGGCATTACGAGGAAAGATTAAAAGGACTTACAATTAATTTAGAACCATTTTCAAGAATATGAAGGAATAACGTTTTTGTTGTGGTGGTTCTTAAAATCCTCATCCAGAGATATTTTCCATTGATTTTTATTGCAGTATTGGTGATGGACAACAGAGTTCCATAAGTTGTTTAGTTCCACTTGCTCAGTAAACCACAACTTGAACTCTTTCTATTGCTTTCTCTGTTGGTAAGATACAAACCAGTGATAAGTTACTCTGAGGCTCAATCAAGAGTTTGTACAGCTCTAAATCCTTGGATGTAAGGATCTATTTTTTTTAAATGCCACTTTTTAATTAAAAATCTTTCTCTTGTTTTAGTTGTCAAACTTTGAAACTCCTCTTACTACTGTGTATAATAATTCCTGTTAACCAGATGTTGTTTGATAGCTCAGTAATAACAAATGGAGAGTACATGTCCTAACCTGTCTTGCGTTCTCTTTTTTGATGTGCAGCATATGTGGAGCAGTCAGCTAAATAAAGGTCTTATCATTAAGATACAGTTTGATACTTGGCTTTTTGCTTGTGTTGTCATGCCATTTACCATATGGTAAAGAACTAGTTATAGAAGATTGCCTGTCTTTTCAGAATGGAGATTTGAATCAGTGGCGTTTTCATGAGAAGTTTCCTCTCTTGTCTGTGATTTATACATTGCAGTATGTAATTTCTTTTTTCAAATTATATTCTCAGCATACAAATT
>NW_005871158.1:2961395-2990695 GCF_000147115.1 Myotis lucifugus
TTTATTCATACTTAAAAGAACTTGGAAGAAAGAAATTGAAACATAACAATTTTTTTGTTGTTGTTTTTACTCATGGCCAATCACATTTCTGTTATTTTAAAGGTATTTCCTACATAAAACACATTGTTAAATACCAACTGTGGTATATTGCTGTTTTTAAAGTAGAAGTAGTTATTTGGGCCCAGTTTATTGTGGCTTTCTTTGATACACACTACTAGAAGTTGCAGGACTGGAATAGATGCTAGAGTCTTTTTCAATATATAATAGGGTGGGAGTTCTTTAATGAAAAGGTTAAACAGATAAGTTATTAACATATCATAATTAACAGTGTATGGATAAAGGATCAAGGGGAAAGGAGCCTGGAGAGTTAATTTCACAAAAAAGGGGAGTGTTGGATAAGGTTCTGAGATTGTACTTCAGAAATAACTTAGACAAGCAAGATTTTATTTCATGATATCCTTCTGCGGGGTGGAAGATATGTTGTTTTATGTTTTGAATTAATGAATTTGGATAATATTTGTATTCTGGGGCACTACATTTTAGGAATATGAGAAGCTAGAAGAGGTTATAAGGAAGAATACCATCTAAATGAGTGGTCAGATGGCATCTATGAGGAAAGATTAAAAGGACTTACAATTAATTTAGAACCATTTTCAAGAATATTAAGGAATAACTTTGTTGTTGTTAAAAACCTCATCCAAGGATATTTTTCCATTGATTTTTAGAGTGGAAGGGAGGGCGAGAGACAGAGAGAGAGAAACACCAATGTGAGAGAAACATATCGATTGGTTGCCTTCTGCACGCACCCCGGCCAGGGCCAGAGATTGAACCTACAACCGAGGTATGTGCCCTTAACTAGAATCAAACCCAGGACCTGTGGGCTGACACTCTATCCACTGAGCCAAACCGGCAAGGGCTAAAGGAATAACTTTTAAGACCATGCCCCCCCAAATTTTTTTATGAAGGAGAAAATAAAATTCTATAAGAGATATTTAGATTATATATGAGGTACAATGTCTAGAAGTTTTTTTATTTTTTCATTTTTTTTAAAGTATGTTTTTATTGATTTTTTTTTTTACAGAGAGGAAGGGAGAGGAATAGAGGGTTAGAAACATCAATGAGAGAGAAACATCGATCAGCTGCCTCCTGCACGCCCCTCACTGGGGACCGAGCCCGCAACCAAGATATATGCTCTTGACCGGAATCAAACCTGGGACCCTTCAGTCCATGGGCCAAATTATATATGAGGTACAATGTCTAGAAGTTTTTTTATTTTTTCATTTTTTTTAAAGTATGTTTTTATTGATTTTTTTTTTTTACAGAGAGGAAGGGAGAGGAATAGAGGGTTAGAAACATCAATGAGAGAGAAACATCGATCAGCTGCCTCCTGCACGCCCCTCACTGGGGACCGAGCCCGCAACCAAGATATATGCTCTTGACCGGAATCAAACCTGGGACCCTTCAGTCCATGGGCCAACTGGTTAGGGCTAGAAGTTTATTAACCATTGCAACATAATACACACAGAGGTATAGAATCCCCTTCCTTCAAGATAGTAGAGATAGTTGATTTGCAGTCTGTGTAAAGGAACCAAATCACTACATTAAGAAAGGATCTTGAATCTCTTTTCTTAGATCATTTAACTCTTAATGGGAGGAGACTGAAAGGAAGTATAGATTCCAAAAGCAGCTAAGTTCTTGTTTTGCAGCTACATTCTATTATTTGCATTGACCTAAAAAGAATAAGAAAACGCCCCAATCAGGAACAGTAGAAATAGCCAGAAATACACAGAAATGAAGACCTATATTAGTTGGATTGTAGATATCCTAAATTGCTCTCTCTTTTGGCCAAATAAATCCCATCTCATTTAGAGTGAAAAGAATTTCCTCTCCTTTTATGCTTCACCTATGAGACTACAGTACTTTTGCTCCTGAGAAAGGTATTACCAAGCACCCACTCAGGGCTGATCCCTTGCTCCACAGTTTCCTCTTCAGGACTGGAAGTGAATTAAAACTATAAACTGAGCCAGCTCTGTGGCACTTAGCACTACTCACTCTTGGCCAATCTTAGCACTTCCCTGACAACAAAGTTCCAAGACAAGTGAAAGTGAGGAGGGAAATGCAAGTGGTAGGTCTTTAATGCTTGGTCTATCTGATGGATTTTCTGTAACATTCTGGCAGGAAGGTGCCACTATGTGCGATCAGGAGGAGGAGTCAAGAAAAGATTTCCTCCCTTCCTTTCTCTAAAAAGGAAAGGTGGAAAATTTTATGAAGAAAAAACATTTCAGTAAACACAATAAAAAAGTGGCCTCTTAAACTGGTTTTTTTTTTCATTCAACAAGGAAATATTGATCATCTACAGTGTGCCTTTGCACTATGGATACAGTGAACAAGTCATTGCCCTCATGAGATTCACCTTGGATCAGAGATAGACAGTAAACAAGCAAACTGGTGATAAAAAATTAGACAAGAGTAAGGACTACGTAGACAAATAAAGCAAAAAAAGTAGAAGGTGAGAGTGAGGATCAATTTCAGATGGTGACATTTAAACAAAACTGTGTCATGTGAAGGAGCCCACCATGCAGAGATCTGGGGAAGAGCCTCTCCAGGAAAGAAAACATCTAGCCCTCAAGTGGGAGCAGACTAAACCCTGACATCATTGAAGCAAGGCTGGTCAGTTCGACTGGAGTAGAGTAAACCAGAAAAGTTCTCTTTCTAGCTAGAAGGTTTTAGGAATTATTTTTGGTTTCTTTAAGCATCTTCCATACTTTCACAGGCAGACCCTGAATATTCTAGAGCCAAAGGGTTCCTTTGGATTTCTCATCTCCTGTTTTAATTACTCTCATCATCAGAGTTATCTATATATATATAAAAGCCAAGCAACCAGAATGACCGGTTGCTATGATACTCACTGTGGCGGCCAACTGGCCTGATCAGGGCCCCAACCGCCCACGTCCCCTCCCCACCCCTCCTGATGGCCTGGCCCCGATCGGCCCCCATCAGGGCAGACCGGCTGGACCCCACCTGTGCACGAATTCGTGCATCAGGCCTCTAGCAGTATATAAAGCATTGTATAGTGTTTGTTTTAAATTAAAATTGGTGCATAACACTCTTCCAGTATAAGGTTTGGGAAAGTTTTTTTTTTTTCATCTTTATTGTTGAGATTATTTCAGATGTTCCTCTTTTTTTCCCCACCCCACCCCATGCCTTCACCACCCTATTGTCTGTGTTCATAGGTAATGCATATATGCATATAAGATCTTTGTTTAATCTCTTCCCACCCTCCCACTTGCCTTCCTTTTGAGAATCGTCAGTCTGTTCCATTTCCATGCCTCTGATTCTATTTTATTCACCAGTTTATTCTGTTTATTAGATTTTTTTATTCATTTGTTTTGACTTTTAGATTTAATTGTTGATAGGTATGTATTTGTTGCCATTTTGTTCATATTTTTTATCTTTTTCTTCTTCTTCCTCTTCTTAAAGAATAGCCTTCAACATTTCATATAATACTGGTTTGGTGGTGGTGAAGCTCTTGTCTGTGAAGCTCTTTATCTGACCTTCAATTCTAAATGATAGCTTTGCTGGGTAGATTAATCTTGGTTGTAGGTCCTTGCTATTCATCACTTTGAATATTTCTTGCCACTCCGTTCTGGCCTGCATAGTTTCTGTTGAGAATCAGCTGACAGTCCTTTGGGCATTCCCTTGTAGGTAACTAACTAACTGCTTTTTTCTGGCACAATTTTTCTAAAGGGCCCGATTGTAAATATTTTCAACTTTGCTGGCCCTTATAGTCCCAACTACTCAACTCTGCTATTGTAGCATGAAAGCAGCTATAAAATGTATAAGTAAAGGAGCATGGCCAGTTTTCAATAAAACTTTATTTACAGAATAAGCAGCAAGCAGCCTTTAGCCCATAAACCCACTCTGGTACATTAAGAAGTGCTGATATCAGAAAGCAGTGATTTTAGTTCTATAATCATTCACTGTGGGGGATACAAAGATGGGTGACTAAAATGTGATCCCAGTCATCCATCTGGCTGGGGGATGAGAAAAATATATACAACTAACAATACACATTTTAATATTATTTGAAATATTTATAAGAATGTATTCATGTGATTGAAACAAAGTAAAAGGAAATAAAGCCCAAAGATACTGGATTTCTTCTATAAGTAGTTAGTAAAGCAAGAGAACAAAGAGATCAGAGTTATGAGAGAGGATTGTGATGGCAATGTGGAGGATGGGTTGGAGTGAGAGACCACTCAGGAGGCTGTCGCTGTAGTCCAGGGAAGAGATAACTCATCTCAATTACTATCTTTGTGACCTGGAAGAAGGGAGGAAGGTACTTCAATTTTTGTGTGCCTTCATTTCCTCATCCATAAAATGGGAGCCATAATTCATGCTCAGAACATGTAAATAGTAAGTATTTATAGGTAACACATGGTAAATGTTAATTGATAGTCATTACCATAACTAATTTTTTTTTAATCCGAAATGTGTTTATTGGGATGGCTCTCCTCTCATTTTGATTCGGGATGCTTTTAATGATGCTTCCTTCTGAAGCAGCAGCATCTGGAAGCCTTGCTTTTTCTCCAGTAGGATGAGTAGCCAACACACAAAACTACTGTTTGTGCATGGCTAAAGACGGTGATGATTTTATAGCATCCTGGGTGTTTCACATCCATGCAGTAGGAATTAGGACTCTACACCAGGAGCTGCTGCTTCTGTTTCTCTTCTCTTCTTGAGAGGGATGAAGGAAATCCTTAGCGAGAGGCATGTTGTGGGGAGGTCGTCACCCTCAGAAATGCTATATCATACTATTTTTTTTAAAGCCTATTCATCTACAGTATCCTACTTGAATTTTGCAATAACTTTTAAGGGACTTAAGTATTATTAGCCCCATTTTATAGATAATAGATCCTAAGGCTTTGATGTTCCAACTTGCCCAAAATTGTAACAAGCATTCCAGGCAGATCTAGGATTAGAACTGTGTTGCATAGAGACAGAGTTCTAGTGCTTGCAGTTAGACTAAGGAGGGAACAGGTTTCATCGGGTGAGTCAGCTCTAAAACAGTCACAGTGGGTGCTCAGAGCTTTGTTTTGAGGATTCTCAAAGCAGGTCCAGCTCATTAAGAAGAGAATGCCTGATTGATTAGCATTGTTTGCCATGGGCCCAGGAGCATGGAGCAGGATTGCATTGTTGCTTTCTTTCCTTTTTTTTTTCTTTTTTCTAACTCCTAGCTAAAGTTTCCCATTAACTCTAGTTTTTCTTTATAAACAAAACATTTAGGTACATTTGAACACATCTTTTAATAAACTTACTAGTTTATAGAGTAAATATATCCTTATAAGTTTGCTAAAGAGGTATTACTATTTCTAAAATAGTTTCTAACTAGGGCAATTGATGGAACAATTCTCTTACAAACTGTTTCTCTATAAATCTCATTTTCTGCTTTCATGAGCACACAGGTTGAAAAATCTAGTAGTCACCATTTACTTCTAATTTGAGGGTTAAGTTTAAAACATGGCACTTTAAGAAGTAATTGAGAAAACTTTGTTTTCATATATGAATCAAATATTAGTCTCCTTGAAAGTGAGAGAAATTGCCTAAGATGTGTCATATAAGTACCATTTTAAAAACACACAAAAGCTAGGTTTCTGTGGAGTTGACATATCTGATCTACCTCCTCTGACTTCTTGGTTTTATTTTAGCCAATATTATTCTATCCCCAGTATCTTTAGTCTTATTGTGGGAAAGCAGCAACTTTGTATTTTAAATATCAACTTACCTAAGTGTGGGAAAAGGCAGAGTTGACTTCTGGATTCCACCTTCTCTGCAGCAAGATGCCTCAGGAAACACTGGCTGCAATTGCCTACATTCAACCAAGTGCCCAGGTCGGGCTTGGCTTTGGAAGCCTTGGGTAGTCCTATTTCCCAGTATGAACTACGTGTGAGAAATATCAGCAGACAAAGCTCAGGAAGTATGAGACCTGATACTCCATCCCCTACCTCTACAGAAATACAGAGAGGTGGGGGAAGTACACATTACAGTAGTTTTCCCATTTAGAACTTTGTGGATTTCACTAGACTACTAGTATTTATTACTGGAGTCACTTAGCCTCTAGTTCTTGTTAAGACACCTTCAGGGAGATAGAGAATTTACCAACTTCTCAAAGTCCTAGCCATTTCTGAACAATTTTGACAAATTTTTACTTTTATATTCTCTATGAAATGGCTAAGCAAAGATGAAATCTGTCTCTCGAAAAATAACATTTCCCATTCTACACACACTGCTGCAGAATTGCTCTGCTCCGATTTCTTGACTATTATTGTTTTAAATCAGAGTTATCTTATTTATATTTTATGTGCCCAGTGGCAATGACCAAGATTAAATAAGCATCGCCCAACCGGTGTGACTCAGTGGTTAAGGGTCGACCCATGAACCAGGAGGTCACTGTTTGATTCCCAGTCAGGGCATATGCCCAGGTTGTGGGCTCCATCCCCAGTAGGGGGCGTGCAGGAGGCAGCGGATTAATGATTCTCTCTCATCATTGATGTTTCTATCTCTCTCTCCCTCACCCTTCCTTTCTCTGAAAATCAATAAAAATATATTTTTTAAAAAGATTAAGCATCTGGAAGAGTTTTGTGCAAGGTATAAGACTATTTGGGGGAAAAAAGAATTTTCTCTCCAAAAAGCTTTCCAGGAATGTAAGTAACTTGCAAAGGTTCTACAAATCATGATCTCTGGAGATTAAAATATTTATGAAAAGTAATGGTCTTGAGTATTTGTAATTAGATTAGTCACTTTTTAAAAATGATACTTGCTAATCACATTTGAATTTAAATTACTTTTAACAATCTATTACATGCAATCTTTAGGGGTATTTACTATAAATGATTAAAGAAAAAAGCAGAGTGTTACTTATAAAGTTTATATTAAGTGCCTTATGTAATTCATCTCTTTAGTGTTTTAAAAATAAAAATGTTAAGGTTTTATTTAAAAAGCAATCTTATTTTTTATTTATTGTCTTTTTCCAGGTGATATAATCCAAACATTCATTATAAGTTACTAGAGACGCAGTGCACAAAATTCGTGCATGGGGTGGAGGGATCCCTCAGCCCAGCCTGTACCCTCTTGCAATCCGGGACCCCTCAGACATCCCTCTTGCAACCCAGGACTGCTGGCTCCTAACCGCTCACCTGCCTGCCTGATCGCCCATAACCACTCTGCCTGCCTGTCTGATCACCCCTAACCTCTCACCTGCCTGCCTGATCACCTTTAACCACTCACTTGCCTGCCTGATTGCCCCTTACCACTCGCCTGCCTGCCTGATCGCCCCTAACCACTCACCTGCCTGCTTGATCACCCCTAACCACTCGCCTGCCTACCTGATTGCCCCTAACCACTCTGCCTGCCTGCCTGATCACCCCTAACCACCTCTGCCTTAGCCCCCGCCACTGCAGCTTCATCTGAAAGGACATTTGGAATGATGTCTAGAAGGTCGTTGGCTGTCCGGTCTAATTAGTATATTACACTTTTATTATTATAGATGTTTTTAAAGCAATTCTCAGCTTCAAGCTTCTCCCCACAACCTCCTTTCCCCAAGTGGAAAGAAAAGACTTAATTAATTTTCCTTTCTGAGCAGAATTTTGGTGGGTTTTGCTGTCATGAAGAACATGTTATAGGTCCAGACTTTAAGGCTTCTTTCTGTAATTAATAATATGTTTGATCTTTCCAGTTTTTTCCTGAGATTTCTCTTCTGCTTGTATTAGGAAAGCCCCTCCCTGGGAATGTTGATAAATCAGAAACACTTCATCTCTGCCATGACAAAAACATGTTGAGGACTGAAGCCCCCTTATTCCTTCCCATTTCATGAATATGTATTTAATATTTTTGGTTGTTTCAGACTGACGCCGATTCTTGGCATTCAGAAGCATTCTCAGGAAAATATGGTGTTTACACAGTTTCTAGCTACCCTGCTTGAAGAATTACATTTAAAGAATGAAGACCTTGAAAATTTAACCATCATATTTAGAACCAGCTGTTAAACAGAGTGGTGAGTTGGATTGTGCTTTACTTTTGTTTATTTTTCATTTGTTGCCTGTTTAGATTCTTTTTTTAGTATTTTAAAAACCAAGTACAGGCCCTGGCAGTTCAGTTGGTTAGAACATCGTCCCAATACACCAAGGTTGGTCAGGGAACATGTAAGAATTAACCAATGAATGCATAAATAAGTGGAACAACAAATCAATCTCTTTTGATATCTCTCTCTCTCTTCCTCTCTCTCCCTCTCCTCTCCCTTTCCCCCCTATTCCCATCTCCTTCCCTCCCTCCCTCCCCCTTCCCCTCTCTCTCTAAAAAGCATCAATCCTATATAATAAAGAGGTGTTATGCAAATTAACCCTCACACCTTCACAAGATGGCTGCCTACAACCAGGTGGCAGGGGGTTTAGTGAGGGACAACCAAATGACTGAACAGCAGGCTGCGTGGGGTGACCAGGCCGGCAGGGGGGACAGTTGGGGGCGACCAGGTCAGCAGGGGGGGGCAGTTGGGGGTGACCAAGCCAGCAGGGGGGGGGCAGTTAGGGGCAACCAGGCCAGCAGGGGGAGCAGTAAGAGGCGACCAGGCTGGCGGGGGAGGGGGGGGTAACAGTTGGGGGTTACCAGGCCAGCAGGGGGGGCAGTTAGGGGAAATCAGGCTAGCACACAGGGGCAGTGAGGGGTGATCAGGCCAGCGGAGGGGGGGCGCAATTAGGGGCGACCAGGCAGGCAGGTAGGTGAGCGATTAGGAGCCAGTGGTCCAGGATTGTGGGAGGGATGTCCGAATGCCAGTTTAGGCCCGATCCCCGGGATCGCAAATCTAAACTGGCATTTGGAGATCCCCCAAGGGGTTCTGGTTGGAGAGGGTACAGGCTTGGCTGAGGGGACTCCCCATACACACTCTTGTGCACTAATTTCATGCACTGGGCCTCTAGTATAAAAATAAAAACCAAGTATAGACATCAGGATATCCTCAGCTTGCTAACGGAGAACATGACATCCATTAGTTCTCAGCTGCCACACTCACTTCCTATCCACTCTTGTTACTTTGTGCCCCATCCTTGTTGTTATTATTCCCCCTATATAGGCTTACCATAGTTAATTCTGTTTCTTGCAATCCACTATCACCTTCATACTCAAACCTCCATGTCCAACCTGGTAAGTTTCTTCCCAGGAAGTAGCAACTAACTTCAACTCAACTACTGCAATGATCCATTGAGAACATCCTCATCTTACTTCCCTCTTCAAAGAAATCACCCCCAACCCAGCCAACACCCTAGTACTCTCATGTACAGATAAGCAGATAAATTTACAAGTCTGACTTTGTTGAATCGTGACCCTGCTCCCAGATACATAGCCCTCCCCTACACCTCCTTCAGAACTGCCCATCAGAATGCACCTCCCTCGTGCTGTTTTAATCATAACTCTTCATCTTTTCCTCTCTTTGCTTCTCATTTCACATACTCTCAAGTGCTCAGATAGTTTTTTAAAAATTTTTATTCAAGTTTAGTTGGCATACAATAGTATATTAGTTTCAGGTGTACAACATAATGATTCAACATTTATATGTCTTAGGATGTAATCACCACACTGTGCTAGTAACCACCAGTCGCCATGCCAACTTATGATATTATGACTGTATTTCCTATGCTATATACTGCATCTCTGTGGCTCATTTATTTTATAACTGAAAGTTTGTACCTATTATTTCCCTTCACCTTTTTAACAATCCCCCTACTTTTCTCCCCTCTGGCAACCATCAGTTTATTCTCCATTTTTATGAGTCTTGATTTGTTTGTTCCTTTGTTTTTTAGATTCCACATATAAGGCAAATTATATGGTATTTGTCTTTCTCTGTCTGACTTATTTCACTTAGCACAATACTCTCTAGGTCCATCCATGTTGTCACAAATGGCAAGATTTCATTCTTTTTTATGGCTGAGTAATATTACATTGTATACACTGAGTGGCCAGATTATTATGACCACCTGACGTTTGTAGGCAAATTAGCTATAATTTCGCACTGAAGTTGCTAGAGGGCCAGACCATTATAAATAGGGAAGCAGGTTGTTTACCACGACAGTAGAAGTGGTTTTTTTCTGAAGATATGGGTAAACAACGCGATTTAACAGCCTTTGAGCGTGGGATATATTTGAACGTGAGTGGCCAGATTATTATGACCACCTGACGTTTGTAGGCAAATTAGCCATACACTGCATCGTATGGGATATGGAAGCCAAAGGCCTGTTCAAACACCTTTGCTGTCTGCAGTTACCAAGATAAAACGTCTCCAATTCGCACAGGAACACAAGGATTGGACAGTCAAGCATTGGAAAAAAGTCATGTGGTCCGATGAATCACGTTTCCAGTTGCATCATGCAGATGGCAGAGTGAGAATTTGGCAGAAACAGCATGAAAGCATGCACCCCACATGCATGAGTACAACCCTTCAAGCTGGTGGGGGCAGTGGTATGGTTTGGGGCATGTTTTCCTGGCATAATTCGTGTGGAACAACGTCTGAATAGCACAACATACCTAAGTATCATTGCTGATCAGGTTCATCCTATCATGTTGATTGTGTATCCCAATGGAGATGGCTTCTTCCAACAAGAAAATGCGCCATGCCACGGTGCTCGTATTGTGCAGGAGTGGTTTCAAAAACATGAGAGAGACTTTACCTTGCTTAGGTGGCCCCCACAATCACCAGATCTCAACCCAATTGAGCATTTGTGGGATGAAGTTAAAAGAGCCATCAGGCAGCTGGTTCCACAACCATCAAATCTCACAGAACTGGACAGGGCTCTTCATCAGGCGTGGTGTCAGATTCCTCGCATCACCTTTCAACATCTCATGGAGTCAATGCCAAGAAGAATTGCCACAGTATTGAAGGCAAAAGGTGGCCCAGCGAAGTACTGATAGAGTGGTCATAATAATCTGGCCACTCACGTTGAAATATATCCCACATTCAAAGGCTGTTAAATCGAGTTGTTTACCCATATCTTCAGAAAAAAATCACTTCTACTGTCGTGGTAAACAACCTGCTTCCCTATTAATAATGGTCTGGCCCTCTAGCAACTTCAGCGTGAAATTATAGCTAATTTGCCTACAAACGTCAGGTGGTCATAATAATCTGTCCCACATCTTCTTTATCCATTCATCTATCAGTGGACATCTAGGTTGCTTCCTTGCCTATTGCAAATAATTCTGTAGTGAACATAATGGTGATTGTATCTTTTTGAATTAGTGTTTTTGTTTTCTTCAGATAAATACCCAGAAGTGGCATTTTTGGGTTGGATGGTATTTTTAATTTTTTGAGGATTTCCATACTGTATTCCATAGGACCTGCAACAATTTACAATCCCACCAACAGTGCATGAGGGTTCCTTGTTCTTTCACATTTATTGTGGACCTTTTGATGATAGTAATTTTCTAAGGTGGAATCTCATTGTGGTTTTGGTTTATATTTTCCTGATGATTATTGATACTGAGCATCTTTTTATGTCTGCTGGTCATCTGTATGTCCTCTTTGGAGAAATGTCTATTCAGATCTTATGTTCATTTTTCCATCAGATTGTTTTGTGGAGTTTTTTGAGGTTGATGTTCCTTATATATTTTGGATATAAACTACACTGTATGTATCATTTGTGAATATCTTCTCCCATTTATTCAGTTGTCTTTTCTTTTTGATGGTTTCCGTTGCTGTGCAGAAGCTTTTTAGTTTGATAAGATCCATTTATTTTTGCTTTGTTTCCCTTGACTGAGGAGACATATCCAAAAAGATATTGCTAAGATTGATGTCAAACAGCTTACTACTTATGTTTTCTTCTAGTAGTTTTTTGGATTCAGATCTTACATTTAAGTCTTTATTTTGAGTTTATTTTTATATATGGTGCAAGAGAGTGGTCCAGTTTCATTTTTTGCATGTATCTATCCAGTTTTCCCAACAGCATTTATTGAAGAGACTGTCATTTCTCCATTGTATATTTTTGCCTTCTTTGTTGTGGATTAATTGACCATATAAGTGAGGGTTTCTTTCTGGGCTCTCTTTTCTGTTCCATTGATCTGTGTATTTGTTTTTGTGCCAGTGTCAAAATATTTTGGTTACTATAACTTTGTAGTATAGTTTGAAATCAAGGAGAGTGATATTTCAACTTTGTTCTTCTTTCTCAAGATTGCTTTGGCTAATTAGGGTCTTTTGTTAATTTTAGGATTATTTGTTCTAGTTCTGAGAAAAATGTTATTGGTATTTCGTTAGAGACTGCATTGACTCAGTAGATTGCTTTGGGTAATATGGACATTTTAATTAATTCTTCCAGCCCTTGAGCATGGTATATCCTTCCATTTTGCATGTGTCCTCTTCAATTTCTTTCTTTGAATTAGTGTTTTTGTTTTCTTCAGATAAATACCCAGAAGTGGCATTTTTGGTATTTTTAATTTTTGATATTTTTATATATCACTATCTTATAATTTTCAGTGTCTTTCACCTCCTTGGTTAAATTTATTCTTTGGTATTTTAAACTTTTTAATGCAGTTGTAAATAGGATTGTTTTATTTTAAATTTTTATATATTTTAGTGATTTCAGAGAGAAAGGGAGAGGGAGAGAGATAGAACATCAATAATGAGAGAATCATCAATCAGCTGCCTCCTGCAGGCCCCCTACTGGGGATCGAGCCTGCAACCCAGGCATGTGTCCTTGACTGGAATCAAACCTGGGACCCTTCAGTCCCCAGGCCAACGGACCCTTCTATCCTCTGAGCCAAACCAGCCGAGGTGGATTGTTTTATTAATTTTATTAGTTCTAATAGATTTTTGGTGGAGTCTTTAGAGTTTGCTATATATAGTATCATGTCATCTGCAAATAGTGACAGTTTATTTCCTCCTTTCCAATATGGATGCCTTTTTTTAAAAAAAATCTTTATTGTTGAAAGTATTACAGATGTCCCATTTTTTTCCCAACTGACCCTCTCCACCTCACACCTGCTCCCCTGCTCCCTACCCCAGGCCTTCACCATTCCATTGTCTATGTCCATGGGTTATGCATATATGAATATAAATTCTTTAGTTAATCTCTCCCCACCTACCCACTCCCACCTTCCCTCTGAGATTGCACAGTCTGTTCCATGCTTTTATGTCTCTGGATCTATTTTGTTCATCAGTTTATTTTGTTCTTTAGATTTCACATATTTGTGAGATCATGTGATTTTTGTCTTTTTCTGACTGGCTTATTTCACTTAGCATAATACTCTCCAGATCCCTCCATGCTCTCTAAAAGGGTAAGAGATCCTTCTTGTTTACTGCTGCATAATATTCCATGGCATAAAAGTATCACAGCTTTTTTATCCACTCATCTACTGATGGGCACTTAGGCTATTTCCAGATCTTAGCTATTGTAAATTGTGCTGCTATGAACAGCATATATTCTTTCTAATTATTGTTTCAGGTTTCTTGGGATATATTCCAAGAAGTGAGATTACTGGGTCAAATTGGAATTCTATATGTAATTTTCTGAGGAAACTCCGTATTATCTGTCATAATGGCTGCTCCAGTATGCATTCCTACCAGCAATATATAGAGTTCCCTTTTCTCCACATCCTTGCCAGCACTTACACCATTCTAATAGGTGTAAGGTGATACCTCATTGTCATTTTAATTTGCATCTCTTTGATGATTAGTGACTTAGAGCATTTTTTCATATCTTTGACCATTTGTATGTCTATTTTAGAGAAGTATCTATGTAGGTCCTTTGCCCATTTTTTAGTTGGATTGTTTGTCTTCCTTTGTTAAGTTGTGTGACTTCCTTATGTATTTTGGATATTAACCCCCTTATCAGATGTATCATTGCCCATACAGTGGGCTCCCTTTTCATTTTGTTGGTGGTTTCTTTTGCTGTGCAGAAGCTTTTTATTTTGATGTAGCCCCATTTGTTTATTTTCTCCTTAGTTTCCCTTGCCCTAGGAGATGTATCAGCAACATATTGCTATGAGAGATGTCAGAGATTATGCTGCCTGTGGCTCTAGGATTTTTATGGTTTAATGATTTACATTTAAGTCTTCTATCCATTTTGAGTTTATTTTTATGTATGGTATAAGTTGGTGGTATAGTTTCATTTTTTGCATGTACCTATCCAAATTTCCTTAACACCGTTTAGTATTGAAGAGACTTTCTTTACTCCATTGTATGCTCTTGCCTCCTTTGCCAAATATTAATTGAGCATAATGGGTTGGGTTGACTTCTGGGTTCTCTGTTCTGTTCCATTGATCTATATGTCTTTTCTTGTGCCAGTACCAGGCTGTCTTGATTATAGTGGCTTTGTAGTATAACTTGATACCTGGTATTATGATCCCTCCAACTTTGTTCTTCTGTCTCAAGATTGCTGCAGATATTGGGGTCTTTTTTGGTTCCATATAAATTTTTGGAGTATTTGTTCTAGATCTGTGAAATATGCTATTTGTATTTTAATAGGGATTGCATTGAATCTATAAAGTGCTTTGGGTAGTGTGGACATTTTAATGATGTTAATTCTACCAATCCACGAACACGGTATATTCTTCCATTTTATATTTTCCTCTATCTCTTTTTTCAACATCCTGTAGTTTTCTGAGTATAGGTCTTTTATGTTCTCAGTTAAGTTTATTCCTAAGTATCTTAGTATTTTGTTGCAATGGTAAATGAGATTTTTGTTTTTTTAGCTTCTCTTTCTGAGAATTCATTATTGGTGTATAAAAATGCCATGGATTTCTGGGTGTTAATTTTGCATCCTGCTACATCGCCAATTTCTTTTATTAAATCCAGTAGTTTTTTGGTGAAGTCTTTAGGGTTTTCTATGTACAATATCATGTCAACTGTGAGTAATTACAGTTTTATTTCTTCCTTCCCAATTTGGGTGCCTTTTATGCTTTCTTCTTGTCTGATTGCTGTGGCTAAGACTTCCAGTACTATGTTGAGTAAGGGTGGTGAAAGCAGACATGCCTGTTTTGTTTCTGTTCTTATGGCCTTTATTATGTTGAAGTATGATCCCTCCATTCCCAGTTTGCTAAGAGTTTTTATCAAAACTAGAGGCCCAGTGCATGAAATTCGTGCATGGGGGGGGGGGTGCCTCAGCCCAGCCTGTACCCCTAGCAATCCGGGACTGCCTGCCTCATCTCTCCTAACCACTCTGCCTGCCTCATTGCCCCTAACTGCTTTCCTGCCTGCCTGCCTGCCTGCCTGCATGCCCCTAACCACCTCTCCTCGGCCCCCCACCGCCGTGGCTTCATCAGCTGTCCAGTCTAATAGCATATTATGTTTTTATTATTATAGATGGGTGTTGGATTTGTCAAATGCTTTTTCTGCATCTATTGATATGATCATGTGATTTTTCTTTCAAAATATTTGTTATGTATAACATTTATTGTCCTTCAATTCTGAATAATAAACTTGTTGGGTATAGTGTTCTAGGTTGTAGATTACTTTCTTTCGAAGCTTTAAATATATCATACCACGCTCTTCTGGCCTGTAAAGTTTCTGCTGAGAAATCAGCTGATTGCCTTGTAGGGTTTCCCTTATACGTGACAAGTTGTTTTCCTCTTGCTACCTTCAAGATCATCTCTTTATTTATTCTGCATCCCCAGAATAAATCCCTAGTGCATTTGGAAAGAACCAAGATGCACACCAAGGTCTGCTTTTCCTAGCCCCAGGCTAGAAGCAGATCAGACAAAGACTCAAAGCATCCAGAGATCTGCTTCTGTCTGCAGGCTGATTGTTATTCTCAGTCTCTTAATGAGCCTCAGGCTGTACTCCACAGGGTGGGGCATTGCTTCCCTTTCAGGCAAAACTGCCTGAATGGTAAAGGTCTGTCTGAGAAAGATGTCCTTTGCAATATGGGGAATGACTCAGTACAGGAAACTGGGTGGTTAACTTCCAAACTTTATCTCCAGAGCCCTCAAACCTGGATTCTCCTCACACAGCTTTAGTCCACTCTGCCAGAGCCCAAGGTGAGTGGCTGCTCATGAAATTTTGTGCATTGGCCTTTTAAGAGGGTGCCTGCATTTCCAGCCATCTCTGCCTGGCAGACAGTAACCCTGCTGCTTTTCACAACCAGATGTTATGTGGTCACCTTTCTCAGTTCTTGTGCTCTGGGCAGCTTGGGGTTTAGACCCCAGAGTTCTCAGTGAGAGCCCCCCACAGCTGAGATATCCCTCCAGAACTTTAGCTGCTGCCTGTGGGAGCCTGGCCAGCCCTCTCGTACCTTTGCACTTCCTACTAGTCTCTATGCAGTCTCCACTTTGCATTCTTGGTTATCAGGGTTCTCTCCAGCTAGTCTTCAGTTGATTATTCAGGGTGGTTTTTCTATATTTTGGTTATAATTCCAGTTTGGTCCTGGGAGAGTGTCAGTGTAACTTCCACTTAATCCACCACCATCTTGGAATCCATAGATGTTTTTTATTTCTTGTCAGGTTGCTATGTCTAGAACTTCCAGTACTATCATATATATATATATATATAAAGCCTAATATGCAAATCGTCCCCTTGGGAGTTCGACCTGGAGACTGGGAGTTCAATCGCTCGCTATGACATGCGCCGACCACCAGGGGGTGGTGCGGAACAAAGGAAGGCCCCAATCAGCCCTGATCACCGGCCAGACCTAGGGACCCTACCTGTGTACAAATTTCGTGCACCAGACCTAGTGTTGAATAAAAATGGTGAGAGTGGGCATCCTTGTCTTGTTCCTGAACTTTGCAAAAAAACTTTAAGCTTTTTACCATTGAGTATGATGTAAGATATGTTCCCTGTATACCCACTCTCAAGTTTTTATCATAAATGGATGTTGAATTGTCAAATGCTTTTTCTGCATCTTTTAAATGATTGTATGATTTTTATTTTTTTTGTTGATATGGTGTATTGTGTTGATTGATTTGCAGATGTTGACCCAGCTTTGTATTCCTAGAATAAATCCCCCTTGGTTATGGTGTGTGAACTTTTTAATGTATTGTTAAATTCAGTTTGCTAACATGTTGAGAATTTTTGCATCTATGGTCATCAGGGATATTGGTCTGTAATTTTTTTTTGGTAGTGTCTTTGTCTGGTTTTGGTTATTGGTGTAATGCTGGCCTCATAGAATGCATTTGGAAGTGTTCCTTCCTCTTCAGTTTTGTAGAATAGTTTGAGAAGGATAGGTATTAATTCTTTAAATTTTTTATAGAATTTGCTTGTGAAGTCTTCTGGTCCTGGGCTTGGTTTGTTAGTTTTCTGATTACTAGTTAAATTTTATTGCTAGTAATTGGTCTATTCAGGTTTTCTGTTTCCTCCTCGCCCAGTCTTGGAAGGCCATAAGCATTTATGTTCAAATGAATTCTAAAAACACTACCTTTTTACTCTCCTCTCCATGCTCTATGTTTTTGATGTCATATTTTAGATCTGTTTTGTGTATTCCTTAATCATTTATAATTTTGCTACTTTTGTCTTCATACTAGCTTTTTAAATGGCTGATTTGATGTGTCTATTATATATTTGCCTTCCTGTGAGATTTTTTTCTTTCATGTATCTTTTTTGGCTTGTTATGGCCTTTGGCCTTTGTTTCGTTTAAAGAAGACCCTTTAATATTTCTTGTAAAGATGGATTAGGAGTTATAAACTCCATTTTTGGTTTTCTGGGAAACTCTGTCCTTCAATTCTGAATAATAAACATGTTGGGTATAGTGTTCTAGGTTGTAGATTACTTTCTTTTGGAGCTTTAAATATATCATACCACTCTCTTCTGGCCTGTAAAGTTTCTGCTGAGAAATCAGCTGATTGCCTTGTAGGGTTTCCCTTGTTTATGACAAGTTGTTTTCCTCTTGCTACCTTCAAGATCATCTCTTTAACTTTTGCCATTTTAATTACAGTATGTCTTAGTGTTGTTCATCTTGTTTGGAAATCTCTGTACATCCTGGACCTGGAGGTCTGTTTCTTCCCCATATTATTTTCAGTCATTATGTCTTATGATAACATTCTGCCCCTTTCTCTTCTTCTGGGATCCCTACAATGCAAAATGTTCATGTGCTTGATATTGTCCCAGAGATTCCTTAAAGTATCCTTTTTTTATTCTGTGTTACATTGCTTTTCTGATTGGATGATTTCCACTATTTTGTCGTGGTCACTAATCCATTCTTCTGTTTTATCTAATCTGCTAATTTCTTCTAGTGTAGTTTTCATTTCAGTTATATTGTTCTTCAGCTATGATTAGTCTTTATTTTCTAACTTTTTGTTCAAGTTCTGAGTTCCTCTCTTCCACTCTCAAATTTGGTGAACATGCTTATAGCCATTCCTTTGAATCTTTTTAATGTATTGTTTATCTCCATTTCATTCAGCTTTTTTTTTTCTGAATTTGTTGTTCCTTCATTTGGAACATGTTCCTGGTTTCTCATTTTGACTTTCAGTGTTTGTTCCTGTTAAGTAGATGTAATATCCATCTCTTCCAATTTTGAAAAGATGGCCTTGTGTAGGAGCAACTCCTGTGTATGTATACCAGGGGTGGGGAATGTCCAGCCCACGGGCCACATAAGGCCTATGAAACCATTTGGCCTGGCCCTGCAAAGTCATTAGGGGTGAGTTACTTAAATGTTTGACCAAATATAGCAGGCTAATTTTTAAGTTGATAACTTTGTATGGCCCTTGGCAGAAAAAAAAGGCTCCCCACCCCTGGTATAGACTGTGTGCTGGATTTTGGCAAGGTGGTTGGAGTCAGGGAGGACACCTACAGTGCCTGGTGTCAGTTGCCTGGGAGGTGCTGGCCCAGGGTGAAGTGGCCCAGTGCATACACATGCATACAGTAGCTCCCTATTGGTCTGGCTGTCCTGGCCAGAGTGAAGTTTTGTGGGGCCTTGACTTACGAGTGTCCCGACTAACGAGTTTTTTGAGATACCGGCTGATTTTTTGCATTGAGTTGATAGAGTAATTTGAGTTAACGAGCTCGGTCTCGGAACGAATTAAACTCGTAAGTCAAGGCCCCACTGTACTAGCAGGGAAGCCCCAATGCATGCATATTTTGGTGACCTTTCAGTTCCCACAGGATCGAGGTCTGGATGAGGCAAAGCCTGTTGATCCAGTTGTCTGTAGCCAGAGCTGAGGTCCAGGCTAGGCTGCCAACTACAGCACCATTTGGTTCACTGAAACAAGCTCTGGACAGGGCATCTGGAAATTCACTGCAGCAGCCTTGTAGGTCCACCAGAGCACTTGCATAGCACTCCCCCCTGCACTATCCAGCTGGAGGGGGAATGTAAACATTGACACTCACCTGGCACCGCTGATCCCAGAGCGCTGTCATGATTCTTCAACCTTCATGTGCTCGCTCGCTCTCTTTCCCCCCCCCCCCCCCTTTGTTGTGCAGAAACTTTTCAGTAGGCCCTGAGTTGTCTCTCAGGAGGAATTGTTCTAAATGTGGGTGTGTATTTGATGTGTTCATGGGAGGGGGCAATTTAGTTTCCTTCTATGCCACCAGTTTGGACCCGCCTGATAGGTTTTTTTTTGTTTTTACTTTTTTTATTAAATCTTTATTGTTCAGATTATTACATTTGTTCCTCTTTTTTCCCCCCATAACTCCCCTCCACCCAGTTTCCACCCCACCCTCCTCCCTCACTCCCCACCCACTGTCCTCATCCATAGGTGCACAATTTTTGTCCAGTCTCTTCCCGCATCCCCCACACCCCTTTCCCCCACAAGAATAGTCAGTCCACTCCCTTTCTAGGCCCCTGATTCTATTATAATCACCAGTTCATTCTGTTCATCAGATTATTCACTTGATTTTCAGATTCACTTGATAGATGTGTATTTGTTGTTCAAAATTTGTATCTTTACCTTTTTCTTCTTCTTCCTCTTCTTAAAGGATACCTTTCAGCATTTCATATAATACTGGTTTGGTGGTGATGAACTCCTTTAGCTTTTCCTTATCTGTGAAGCTCTTTATCTGACCTCCAATTCTGAATGATAGCTTTGCTGGATAAAGTAATCTTGGTTGTAGGTTCTTGACATTCATCACTTTGAATATTTCTTGCCACTCCCTTCTGGCCTGCAAAGTTTCTGTTGAGAAATCAGCTGACATTCCTATGGGTACTCCCTTGTAGGTAACTGACTTTCTTTCTCTTGCTGCTTTTAAGATTCTCTCTTGGTCTTTTGCTCTTGGCATTTTAATTATGATGTGTCTTGGTGTGGTCCTCTTTGGATTCCTCTTGTTTGGGGTTCTCTGCGCTTCCTGGACTTGTAAGTCTATTTCTTTCACCAGGTAGGGGAAGTTTTCTGTCATTATTTCTTCAAATAGGTTTTCAATATCTTGCTCTCTCTCTTCTTCTGGCACCCCTATAATTCGGATGTTGGTACGCTTGAAGCTGTCCCAGAGGCTCCTTACACTATCTTCATATTTTTGGATTCTTTTTTCATTTTGCTTTTCTGGTTGGGTGTTTTTTGCTTCTTCGTATTTCAAATCGTTGACTTGATTCTTACAATCCTCTAGTCTGCTGTTGGGAGTCTGTATAATATTCTTTATTTCAGTCAGTGTATGCTTAATTTCTAGTTGGTCCTTTATCACAACATCGAGGGTCTCATTAGATTTCTTGTAGATCTCATTAAGTTTATCGGCAGTTTCTAGAAAATTATTTAAAGACCTTAAAAGTGTGGTTTTGAACTCTATATTCAGTAGTTTGCTTTCCTCCGTTTCTGTCATTTGTGTCCTTTTTCTTTGTCTCGGCATTTTTTATGCTTCGCTGTGTCGATAGAGTGGCTTTCTGTGCTAAGTGTCCTTAGGGCCCAGTGGTTCAGCCTCCTCAATTACCTGAGGAGGACACTCTTGGTGCACCCCCTTGTGGTCTTTGTGCACAGTCTTGTTGTAGTTAAGCCTTGATTGTTGTAGGTATCACTGGGGGGAATTGGCCTCCAGGCCAATTGGCTGTGAGAATCAGCTGTGTCTGCAGTGAAAGAACTTCTGTGCTGGAGACACCCCTCTGGGGCAAGACTTGCTTCAAAGGGGCTTTGGTGTTCACTGAGTCTGCCCCCTGAGTGTGTCCTTTATGTTTCCATGGAGCTGCAGACTGGATGGTCCCACTCTGGCCTCTGGGCTTCCTGGCTCCTGGATCTCTAGGGAGGTGCTAATCTAGCCTTTGCCTGAGGCTATCCAGCAAAAGCCTCCCTGCAGGGCTTGGGCAGGGCGGGTCCCACAGGATCAACAGGGCGGGGCTAGCAGATATGGCTGCTCTCAGTCCTGCCCTCAGAGGCTTTGCTTCTCAATGTCCCGGTAATCGCTGCAAGCCCCTCGGAGAGAAAGCTGCCCTCGAGTTCCGACCGCTGCCAGACAGTCCCGCTTCTCCCGTATGAGTCTGGGTCCCTAGAGACTCGCCCAGAACTGGAGCTCAGAGCCTGAGACTCCCTCCCGATTGAAAACGACAACCGCGCCCTCAGCCGCCAGCCCGCTCCGTGTGCGCCTCTGTACCTTAGTATTTTACTTCCGCACTGCGCCTCCTCTGAGTCTCGGTATGCTTTTCTCTTTCCTTCTAGTTGTAGAAATTCCACTCAGCCAGCCTTCCTGTGGTTCTGGGTGATGTCCGTTCCGTCTTTTAGTTGTATTTTTGAAGTGGTTGTGCGAGGCAGCAATCTCCGGTGTTTACCTATGCCGCCATCTTGGTTTCCCTAGGTTTTGATTTAATGTTGTGATTGAAGAAATTAATCCTAAACTACAAATGAGATCTTCTCAGGAAGCATTCTTTTTTTTTCCAACTTTCAATTATTTTTAAAATTATAAAAACATACAACCTTGTTATAAAAGTTAAAATAATTGCATATAAAATTTAAAAAAGAAAAATTCCCCCTCACCTCTGCCTTCAATCCTGTCCTGTCTTCTTTCCAGAAGCAACTTGATGTCTGTCATTTTATTTTTTATTATTCGAATTTTTTTTTATTCGAATTTTTGTAAAAGAAAAAACATGGCCTTCGAGCAGATCTTTAAATACATGAAAAGGATATTTGAGAGAGGTGTTTTTGGTAAGCAAGAAAAAATGGTATTCCTTTACTGAACCTTCTAGAAAATGAAATATAAGGAAATAACATATAAGGAATAAGCACTATAACCTGCCTCCCAACTTATACCCAGAGTGACCTTTTCAAATGATCCCGCTCCCCTGAAGATCTTGTAAAACAAAGGGTTTTAGCAGTGAGCTCAAAATGGCCTGTGTAAGTATCAATTCAAAACCTCTACTAAGAATATAGTGAGGGTGGAGTTTTTTGTTTTATTGGGCTTCAGGTATAGAGGATTGAATTAATCATACTCTTTGGTTCAAAACACCTTTTCTCCATGAAATGAAAGGTGGGGTTTTTTCCAGATAGTCTAAAAACAAAGAATGCCTAGCCAGAGGTCCTTCCAGACGTAGTTTAATAAATGGGTAGCAATTAAAAATCATTTTTAATTAGCGTATTTAAAACTTGTATATAAACAGATAGTGTTAAAGTACTTTTAAGGACTTCCAACAAAATGTTTTAACTGGAATTAATAGTTACCCTGTTATTAATTATTTACATTATTTGTGTAAATAATTAAAGTAAACCTTTGCCCAGACTTTGTTAGTATTACAAGAAATTCTGAATGAATGAGTCTTATTACTTAATTTTCCATATGAGAAATGGAGATGGTTGTGAGTAAACAGATGGATTTTTTCTGTTTGCTTGAATTTTTAAGCTGTAAATTTATTTGAATATAAAGATTTTAATGTCTAATAACCTTATTACTTGACTTGAGAGAGAGAGAGATGAAAGGAGGGGGGAAAGAGAGAAACATCAATTTGTTGTTCCACTTACTTATGCATTCATTGGTTGATTTTTTTTTTTTTTATTGAGTTTTTACAGAGAGGAAGGGAGAGAGATAGAGAGTTAGAAACATCGATGGGAGAGGAACATCGATCAGCTGCCTCCTGCACACACCCTACTGGGGATGTGCCCACAACCCAGGTACATGCCCTTGACCGGAATCGAACCTGGGACCTTTCAGTCCGCAGGCCGATGCTCTACCCACCGAGCCAAACCGGTTTTGGCCATTGGTTGATTCTTGTATGTGCCCTGACCAGAGATCAAACCCACAACCTTGGCTTATCCGGACAATGCACTAACCAGTTGAGCTTCCCAGCCAGGGCTGTCTAAGAACCTTTTCAAGATTAAATTACTACTAATTAGTATATGTAAATATGCTTTTATTTACAAATAGCAGGGGAAAAAATCCAGCTCAAACATTTTTCTTATTATAGTATATTAATGGCTTAAAACAACAAATTTTTTTTTTAACCTTATCTTTTCTATGAGTCAAGAATCTGGACATAGTTTATTTAGCATGGAGCCTCTGGTTCAGAGTCTCTCAATGAGGTTGCAGTTAAGCTATCTGCCAGGACTATGATGTCATCTGAAGGCCCAAATGGAAGAAGATCCCCTTCTCCAAGCTCATTCATGTGGTTGTTGGCAGGATTAGTTCCTCACAGGTTATTGAACTCAGGGCCTCAGTTTCTCACTGACCCTTGTCTAGAGACCTCTTCCAGTTCCTTGCCACATGGATCTCTCTACAGTGCACCTCACAACTTGGCATGTGGCTTCCCTCAGAGAGAGACAGTGCCCAAGGTGGAAGCCACACTCTTTTTGTAACTAATCTCAGAAGTGACATCCCATCACTTTTGCTGTATTCCAGGACCAGTTAGAAACTAATCACCAGGTCTAGCCCACACTTAAGGTGAGGGGATTGTATAAGGATATGAATACCAAGAGGCAAGGATCATTAGGGGCCAACTTAGAAGCAGTCTGCTGTAGATGGCAAAGTTCCCAGTTTAATACAGAGTGGGGCAAAAGTAGGTTTAAAGTTCATATGGGAAATACAATAATTAATCAGAATAAACTGTTTTGTGTACTCACAACTATAAACCTTCTTTTGTCCCACCCTGCATATAACATACTCACTGTCCAAGTGAGAGTCTTGAACTTCACACTAAATTCAGGGCACCCCTGAACCAATCCATGTGGCCACAGGTATGCTATAAGCTAACCCATTCGTTCTGTGAAGGGATGGGGCAGAGGAGGATTTTCTTATTGACCTAGACCAGTGGTCGGCAAACTCATTAGTCAACAGAGCCAAATATCAACAGTACGACGATTGAAATTTCTTTTGAGAGCCAAATTTTTTAAACCTAAACTATATAGGTAGGTACATTGTTATTAACTTAATTAGGGTCCTCCTAAGGCTTAGGAAGAGCCATACTCAAGGGGCCAAAGAGCCGCATGTGGCTCGCCAGCCGCAGTTTGCCGACCATGGACCTAGCCAGGGGTGGGCAAACTTTTTGACTTGAGGGCCACAATGGGTTCTTAAACTGGACCGGAGGCCCGGAACAAAAGCATGGATGGAGTGTTTGTGTGAACTAATATAAATTCAAAGTAAACATCATTACATAAAAGGGTACGGTCTTTTTTTTTTTTTTTAGTTTTATTCATTTCAAACGGGCCAGATCCGCCCGTGGGCCGTAGTTTGCCCATGGCTGTAGACCCTTCAAAGCCTACCCCTCAAGCTGTATTATGAACTTGGATCTATTTCACTCAAACCATTATTGCTATATAAATGAAAAATGGAGTATTGGGAAAACAACAGTTTTTTCAAAAGCTGGTAAAATATTTTAGGTGTTTTATTCAGACTGTCTTTTTTTTTGCTTCACAGGTGTACTTCATGAAGAATGAATAGAAAATGAACTGTACACCATTTCTAGAATTCTGGCCACAATAATGGTCTGGTGATGACTGACAGCTAGCTTTGTTCCAAGAAAAACCTTTACCTTCTCAGATTTCAACCCCTTCCCTCCCAGCCCCTAACTATACAGAGTGACTTCCCAGGTAGAGGGGAACCATTATTCCAACAAGGATATACAAGTCCTTACATCCCTGGCTATAAGACATAGGATTTTTATCTGAAAATAAATGAATATTTAAGAAAATATTGCCGAACCGGTTTGGCTCAGTGGATGGAGCGTCGGCCTGCGGACTCAGGGGTCCCAGGTTCAATTCCGGTCAAGGGCATGTACCTTGGTTGCGGGCACATCCCCACTGGGGGGCGTGCAGGAGGCAGCTGATCGATCTCTCTTGTCGATGTTTCTGGCTCTCTATCCCTCTCCCTTCTTCTCTGTAAAAAATTCAATAAAATATATTTTTTAAAAAGAAAATATGATGTCCATTTATTTATTTATTTGGATGATTCCATCACAATACTTGACCAAAAAAAAAAAAAATTGAGAAAAGTTCTATTTTGGCCTCATAGTCTAAACTCTAGATTCTAAAGAACAATAAAGAGGTCAATAAATGCAGTTGGAGAAAAAGCCCTTTGGAAGCCTATTCATTAGTCTTTTAAAGAAGCTGACTGTGGTGTAATGTGGTTAACCTCACATGTCCAAATCAGAAATATCCCAGAACTTTCTGGACTCGATTTTTTTTTAAAAAGCAAGGGGATGGGGAGGGGCAGAGTGTGGAATCTAGAGTTTGTTTTCAAGAGAGACCATCTCTAGAATTTACACTGCTTTTTCAAAATGTGTATTGAAGCATGCAAGTTAACAGAGCCTTCAGGGTAGTTAAAGGGGCCCCAGACAATTTGAGCAGCTTTACTGGAGGGAAAAGAAACAAAAACAAAATCAGATCTATACTCTGGGACACTGGAAGAAATGCCAGCTGCTAAATGCCCAGCCACAGAAAGGACCAGAAAGCAGCCTGGTACACAACAAACAGGAATCTACAAGCTCTGCAAGGTCACAGGCTACAGTATTAATATACAAATATCAATTGTTTTTGTATACTAGCAATGAAAATCCCAAAAATGAAATTAAGAAAATAACTCTAGGCATGCTCTTCCTTCTGGGAGCATGCCCACACTCCTCCCTCTCTTCTTCCCCCACAGGTGTGCATCTCCTAAACGCTAAGGGACTCCATGAGATTTGCAACCAGGGAGCAATGGGCAGCAGCTCATCCTGGTTTAATACCCTGAACCTGTCCCCCAAACCCCCTTTTTTCTGACTCCAGTGAGCCAACAGCAGCCCTGCCTAACCTCAGTTCTTTCCTATAACGTTTCTAGAGACCAAAGTAGCCCTGCCTAGGCTCTCTCCTGTTGATCCTTCTATCCTAGGCCCTTCCTTGTTTCAGTGTCCCGTTTTAATAAACCTACTCCCCCAAAAAGAAAGCAAATCATTCCATCCAAAATACTAACAAAAGAAATATTTAAGAATAAATTTAACAGAAGAAGTACAAGACTTGTACAATGAAAACTATAAACAGAGAAATTAAGGGAGGTAAATAGAGGTATTCCATGTTCATGAATTAAAAGATTTAATATTGTTAAGATGGGAATTGTCTTTTAAAAGTTTATTTAAAAATAAATGCAAACCCTATCAAAACCCCAGCAGGCTTTTTTGAAAAATTGGCAAGCTGATCCTAAAATTTCTAGGGAAATTCAAAGGATCCATAATAGCCCAAACAGTTCTGAAAACGAGGAACACTTCCTGATTTCAAAACTTATTACAAAACTACAATAATCAAGACAGTGTGATATTGATATAAAGATAGACAGAAAGATAAGTGGAACAGAACTTGAGTGTCTAGGAGTAAGCCCTCATATTTATGGTCAATTGATTTTCAACTAAGGTGCCAAGCCATTTCCATGAAGAAAGGATAGTCTTTTCAACAAATGGTGCTAGAACATTTGGATATCAGATGCAAAAAAGATTAATTTAGACCCTTACCTCCTACCATATACAAAAGTAAATTCAAAATGAATCAGAGACCTAAATATAAGAGCTAAAACTAAAACTTTTAGGAGAAAACCTACATGGCATTGGTTTAGGAAAAGAGTTCTTAGATAAGATCCCAAAAACAAATCAGGGCACATGCCTTGGTTGTGTGCTCAGTCCCCAGAAGCGGGCGTGCAGGAGGCAGCCAGTTGATGATGTTTCTCTCTGATGGATGTTTCTATCTGGCCTTCTCTCTCCCTCTCTTCCTAAAAAAAAAAAAAAAAAAGACAGTGTTGGTGGGATGTGAAGAAACAAGCCCTAATACATTGCTGGTGGGAAAGTAAAATGGTGCAGCCAGATTCAAAAAACAATCTGGAGGTTTCCTAAGCTAAATATAAGTTCACCATATGACCTAGAAATTACACTTGGTGTCCCACCCCCCAAAAAAGGAAAACATGTTTATAAGACTTACAGGCAAATATTCATAGCATCATTGTTCATATTAGGGAAGCAACCCAAATGACCATCAACTGGTACATGGATAAACAAAAAATCCATACAGTGGAGTACTGATACATGCTATAACACAGCTAAACCCCAGAAACATTATGCTAAGTGAAATAAGTCTGACACAATAAACCATATAAGGTATGATTCCATTTTATAAAATATCAAAAAAGAAAAACCTCAACTAGATACTAGATTGGTGGTTGCATGGGCAGGGATGGGAACAGGGATCATCTGCAAATGGGGGTGATGAAATGTTCTAAAATTAAATTATGATTTTTGTACAACTTTGTAAACTTTAAAAATAATTGCTTTGTGCACTTAAGACAGGTGAATGTTATGTATATACATTATCTCAATAAAGGTGTTACAGGTGATGTCCATACTATCCAAAATAATCTACAGGTTCAATGGCATTTTCACAGAAATAGAATAAATAATCCTAAAATTTGTATGGAACCACAAAAGACCTCGAATAAACAAAGCAATCCTATGAAAACATGCTCAAAGTCACTAATCATCCGAGAGATGCAAATCAAAACAACAATGAGGTACCATCTCACACCTGTCAGACTGGCTATCATCAACAAATCAACAAACGACAAGTGCTGGAGAGGATGTGGAGAAAAAGGAACACTTGTGCACTGCTGGTGGGAATGCAGACTGGTGCAGCCACTATGGAAGACAGTATGGAGTTTCCTCAAAAAACTGGAAATGGAACTCCCATTTGACCCTGTGATCCCACTTGTAGGAATATATCCCAAGAAACCAGAAACACCAATCAGAAAGGATATGTGCACCCATATGTTCATAGCAGCACAATTCACCATAGCTAAGATCTGGAAACAGCCTAAGTGCCCATCAGTAGATGAATGGATTAGAAAACTGTGGTACATCTACACGATGGAATACTATGCTGCTGTAAAAAAGAAGGAACTCTTACCATTTGCAACAGCATGGATGGAACTGGAGAGCATTATGCTAAGTGAAATAAGCCAGTCAATGAAGGAAAAATACCACATGATCTCACTCATTCATGGATTATAAAGACCATTACAAACTTTTGAACAATAATAGATACAGAGGCAGAGCTGCCTCAAACTGATTGTCAAACTGCAGTGGGAAGGCCAGAGAGGGTTGGGGGGCAGGAGGGAGGGGAGTAAGAGATCAACCGAAGGACTTGTATGCATGCATATAAGCATAACTAATGGACATAAGACACTGGGGGGTAAGGGAGGGCAGGGGATTGTCAAGGGCGGGGGCGGGGGGGAAGGACACATATGTAATACCCTTTGTAATACTTTTAGCAAAAAAAAAAAAAGATACAGAGAAAAACAAAAACAAAGCAATCTTGAGAAAGAAGAATATACCTGGAGGCATCATGCTCCCTGATTTAAAACTATATTAAAGCTATAGTAATCAAAACAATATGGTATAGGCATAAAAACAGACTCATAGATCAATGGAACAAAATACAGAGCCCAGAAGTAAACCCACACATATATGGGTCCATTTATAACAAAGGGGCCAGAATATACAATGGGGAAAGGATAGTCTCTTCAATAGGTACCCTTGGGAAAACTGGTCAACCACATGCATCTATCATACACAAAATGTATTAAAGTATTGAATGTAAGACATGAAACCATTAAACTCCAAACTAAAAAGCTTCTGCACAGCAAAGGAAACTAATGAAACAAAAAGGCAACTATGGAATGGGCAAAGATATTTGCAAATCATATTTCTGATAAGGGGTTAATATCCATAATATATAAGAAATCATACAATTCAATAGCTAAAAGAAGAGCAACCCATTTTTTAAAAGGGCAGAGCCCAGCTGGTATGGCTCAGTGGTTGAGCACCAGGAGGTCACGGTTCAATGCCTGGTCGGGGCACATGCCCAGGTTGTGGGCTCAATCCCCAGTAGGAGGCATGCAGGAGTTGAGTCAGCCCATCAATGATTCTCACCATTGATGTTTCAATCTCTCTCTCCCCCTCTCCCTTCCTCTCTAAAAAAAAAAA
>NW_005871158.1:2990795-2999171 GCF_000147115.1 Myotis lucifugus
GGGAAATGCAAATTAAAACTACAATGAGATTACCACTTCACAACTATTTGAATGGCCATTATCAAAAAGACTAAGTGTTGGAGAGGATGTAGAGAAAAGGGAACCTTTAAAAAACTTGAAAAAACATGCACTCCCATGTTCATTGCAGCATTATTTACAATAGCCAAGATATGGAAACAACTTTCGTGTCTATCAATGGGTAAGTGGATAAAGAATATGATGGAGCTCTGGCCAATGCTCTCAGTGGTTAGAGCTTTGGCCTGTGCACTGGAGGGTCATGGGTTCGATTTCTGGTCAAGGGCATGTGCCTAGGTTGCAGATCCAATCCCCACCGCTTGTTGGGGTATGTGTGTCTGTTTCATTGATGTCTCTCTTCCCCTCCCCCTCTCTCTCCCTCCCCCCTCTAACCCTCTCCCTCTCCCTTCTCTCTCCCTTTCCTCTCCCCCTCTCCTCCACTCTAGAAATCAATGGAAAAATATCCTCACTTCTCAGGTGAGGATTAAAAAAAAAAAAAAAGAATATGATGGCATATTATTCAGCCATAAATAGGAATGAAATCTTATCTTTTTTGACAATATGGATGGACCTTGAGGGCATTATGCTAAGTGAAATAAGTCAGGCAGAAAAGGACATATACCATATGCTCACACTTATATGTGGACTCTAAAAATAAATTAATGAATGAAAAAGCCCAAGGTCATAGATATAGAGAACAGATTGGTGGTTGCCAGAGGTGGGGAGTGGGCAAAATGGGTAAAGGTGGTCAAAAAGTACAAACTTCCAATCACAAATAAATCATGGGGATGTAATGTACAATATGGTGACTATAGTTAGTACCATATTGCATATTTAAAAGTTGCTATGTGTAAATCTTGAAAGTTCTCATCATAAAAAAAATTGTAGCTATGTATGGTGATTTGTTAACAACTGCTCTAGTGATCATTTCACCACGTATACAAATATCAAACCATTATGTTGTGTACCTAAAACTAATGTATGTCAACTAGAGGCCTGGTGCACGAGATTCGTGCACGGGTAGGGTCCCTAGGCCTGGCCAGCGATCAGGGCCGATCAGGGCCTTCTGGCTGCTGACCAGGGCCTTCTTTCATTCTGCACTGCC
This sequence comes from Myotis lucifugus, assembly GCF_000147115.1. Classification (NCBI taxonomy): domain Eukaryota; kingdom Metazoa; phylum Chordata; class Mammalia; order Chiroptera; family Vespertilionidae; genus Myotis; species Myotis lucifugus. The sequence goes on from NW_005871158.1 coordinate 2,991,916, forward strand.
CCCTGGTGGTCAGCACACATCATAGTGAGAGATCAAACTCCCACGGGGACAATTTGCATATTAGCCTTTTATATATACTAGACTAGAGGCTCAGTGCACGAAATTTGTGCATGGGGGGGTGGGTGTCCCTCAGCCCGGCCTGCATCCTCTCACAATCCGGGACCACTCAGGGGATGTCCCCTGTGGGATTGGGCCTAAACTGTCAGTTGGACATCCCTCTTGCAATTTGGGATTGATAGTTCCTAACTGCTCACCTGCCTGTCTGCCTGATCGCTCCTAATCACTCTGCCTGCCTGCTTGATTGCCCCTTACTGACCCCCTCACTGGCCTGCTGGTCACAAAGTGCCCTCCCTGCTGGCCTGATCACCCCCAACTGCTCCCCCTGCTGGCCTGCTCGCCCCCCAACTGCCCCCCACTGCCGGTCTGAATGCCCTCCAACTGCCCCCTCCACCTGCCTGCTCACCCCCACTTCCCCCCTCCCCATGCCGGCCTGATTGCCCCCAACTGCCTTCCCCTGTCAGCCTGATCGCCCCTAAATGCCTCTTCCTTGGCACCGCCCTCATTACTTTGTCCGGAAGTTCTCCCGGTCTAATTAGCATATTACCCTCTTATTAGTATAGATTAAGAAGCCAGATAGACCACTACCACCTCTGCCACCAGGTCACTGCAGGGCCGGCAGCTTTTTTGGGCGCTGCATCTGCCTCCCATACTCCCGCCTTCCACACTCCCGCCTTCCATACTCCTGCCTCTCATACTCCTGCAGGAGTTATGTTAGCTTGGGAGGACTGGAGCAGAATTTAGTTCAGCCCAAAGAACTGTGCTAGATCTTGGTTTCTAAATGTCATTTTCCAATAAAAGGAACCAAGGTTTCTTGGGAAAATTGTTAGTTCTAAGGCTGGGGCAGCAACAAGAGATAAGCCAGGAGCATCTTGTCGCACCAGAAAGGAAGCAAGTGCTTACTGCTGGAGACTGGTCTGCAGCTCCCATTGCTCAGACCACTGAGTGGGTAGGAGAAGCTGCTGGGTGGTCTCAAGTTGTTCTTCACAGGCTCTTGAACAGAAAATGGAAATGAAGTTGTCAGAAAATAAATATCAGTTTTGAAAGAAGTAAATGAATAGTACTCCATATGGATGCTATCCCTCCCAGGAGAGTGGGTTAAACTCAGTGACTTGCTCCCAAAGAATGGGGAAGGGAAACACCATCTTCACGTGCTGAAGGTCCCCATCCCCAGTGATGTCCTGTGCCCAGTATGTGCCCCTGGTATGCGTGATGAGAAGGGCATTCTTCCCCAAAACCACAGCCTTAGTCTAATCATGAGAAAACAGACAAATCCAGTTTGGGGATATTTCTACAGGAAATCTGGCCAGTACCCCCTCAAGACTGTCAGGTTAGCCCTAACCAGTTTGGCTCAGTGGATAGAGCATCAGCCTGCGGACTCAAGGGTCCCAGGTTCGATTCCGGTCAAGGGCATGTACCTTGGTTGCAGGCACATCCCCAGTAGGGAGTGTGCAGGAGGCAGCTGATCGATGTTTCTCTCTCATTGATGTTTCTAACTCTCTATTCCTCTCCCTTCCTCTCTGTAAAAAATCAATAAAATATATTAAAAAAAAAAAAAAAGACTGTCAGGTTATGAAAAAATAGACAGGCTGAAAAATTGTCACACACCAGGGAGACATGTAACTAAATGCAGTACTGTGTCCTGGTCTGGATCGGAACAGAAAGAGGACATTCATGGGAAAACTGGGAAAATCCGAATAAAGTCTGGAGTTGAGTCAATTGAATTAACTAATGAGGTTTCTTAGTTTTAACAGATGTGCCATGGAAATACAAAGTGTAAATGATGGGGAAATTGGGGGAGGGGTACTACCTTTGCAACTTTCTGTAAATGTAAGGTGTGTGTGTGTGTTTCCAAAAAAAGGATTATTTTTTTAAAAAAATTACTGGTTGGTCTTGGCCAACGTGGCTCAGTGGTTGAGCATCGACCTATGAACCAGGAGATCATGGTTCAATTCCTGGTCAGGGCACATGCCTGGATTTGGGCTTGATCCCCAGTGGGGGGCGTGCAGGAGGCAGCTGATCAATGATTCTCTCTCATCATTAATGTTTCTATCTCTCTCTCCCTCTTCCTTCTTCTCTGAAATCAATTAGATAGATAGATAGATAGATAGATAGATAGATAGATAGACAGATATCTATATTTATATAGATATAGATATATAGATATGTATTTTTTAATTACTGACTTGACATGAGAAGGGTGCAGACAAGACAGTCCCTCTTCTCAGAATCCTCAGCCTGCCATTGGGAAGGAGGCACAACGAGGGTAAATACCCTGAAAAGGAATATCCATTTGGTTTGCCTGGAACAGTCCCCAGTTTATACCCGTTAGCTCAGCGTCATTATTAATTAGAAACTTTTACTTTCAAAAGTATTCTGATTTGGACATTAAATTATATGGTCCCATCACCTAAAAGGCAGAAGGTATGCCGTGGTGGTCAGAGATGTGAGGGGACCTCATGGTGGCCTGGAAGGATGGATGGGGGCGATGAGTGGAGGTAGTCAAGGGGAGAGGAAGGGGGGGGTGGCCCAGGCAGAGCAGCCTCCTGAGGAAAGGCCCTGAGGCAGGTGGGACCCAGGGTGTGTCCTTGTTAAGACAAGCCTGAAGCTGGAGAAGACTGAGGAAAGTGACTAACATGATTCAGAAGATGGAGGCAACGAGGGTTTGGAACAGGCTAAAAGCACTGGAACTCTATTGGAGCAATCATGTATTGTCAAGCAGGTAGGAGGGAAAGTGACCACACCGTCCTACAGAGGAAAAACCTGTGAGTTCTGTTTTCTTGAGAAAGATCCTGGCGTCCCCAGACCCTGTCTGTTGTTCAGTCATGTGCTCTGCTGACTCAGAGCCTGCACTGTCCCCTCGCCAGAAGGCCACTCCCTGGCCCCACGTGCACGCCTCCCTGTTGAAGTAAATGTCACCTTCCAGAGAGCAGAGCCCCCAGGTTTTCTTGTGAATCCAGATTTCAAAGAATGGAAAGAAATGTTGAAGGAAAACCCTGCTGCCCTTTCGGGCAAGAAGACTTGAATTTTTACTGTGAAAAGTAAACAGTGTGATTCAGTTTCACTTTCTATTTAAATATCTCAGAAACAACGAGTTCATATGCTGGTATATTCAGAGAATAAGCTTTTTTAAAAAAAAAAATCTTGCCCTTTGAATAGTTCCATTCCCATGAGATTCTCAAACACTTAAAAACCCAACCAGACTTAATCGACTGAGTGGAGGCTCTCCAAGGCGGTATTTAGCGCCTTCTGCCTATAGTCATGTCCAAAACCAGCTGATCCCACTCCCTGGAGAACAGGGCCAGTTCTGTAAGTATTTGCCTTCTCCCAAGGAAAGTGATGCCATTCTGAAGTTTGAAAATGTTTGATAGCCTCACATTATAAGCCCAGTAAAAAAGGAAGAGTAACGATGTCTAGAAGCCCGCGGGGCCCGCTGCAATGAGACAGGCCCCAGCGAGGGGGTGAGGCGGGACTGGCCCAGGAGCCCACTGCCGTCCAGGCCCCTCCGACTGCAGCACAGCCTGGAGGCTAAGGGTACGCCCTGTGTGGTTGCTAATGAAATACCCCGATTGCTTTTTCTCCTTCTCAACATAGCTCATTTTCTCTGGGAATTTTGTCCATCCAGCTATCCGCTCTATCAATTTCCAAGCCTCCTTCCCTCCGCAAAAACACCTGTGTGTGAGGAAACGCGCTGGGCAGTGGCATTGGATCAAAATGCCTTCAAACGAGCAAGCGTGGGCACGGGCCCTCCCCGCTACGCGAGCTGGCCTCACCTCTGGGCCGACAGAGAAGCCGCTCCAAGGTGCTAGTTTTCACTTTGCTTCCTAGCACCTCTGCAGTCATAACCAAACTGAAGGAGAATATTGTCTGACTTCAGAAGAAAGCCAGCCACCTTGCAACATCTCCAGGAAATTCTGCACTCCCCTGGGCTTGCAAAACTCCCTCTGTCTTGCAGACTACAGGCTCGGTCTCAGTCACCTCGCTCTGGTTTGCATAATTAAAGAAAGTGGAAGCTGGTTATTTTTCTGGGTAACCCTTGACCCAACCAAGCTCACAGGGCCTGTGACAGAGATAAGAGGAATAAAGTGAAATTGCCACCGTGAAAGCTTTTCTTATTTAGTGAGTAGGAAGAGCCAGACCCCTGGGTGCTCATCTGACCTCTCACCTACTAAGCGAGCCGGTTTCTATTTAAGGCACTAAAACTTTGTTCTTTTGAAGTTAGCACACATACAGCTTCATAGAGTTTCATGTCATAGTTTGTAAGACTTTTCAGAGAAAATGTACCGCGAATATCGTCCATATCTTCATTTTTGATATGGACAAGCATAGCCGATGATCTGCTATATTGCAGATCACTTCCTTGTTCATGTTCTCTCCCCATTGTCCTATTAATATGTTATCCATCTCTTGGGGGAACGGGGGCTTAAAACACAGCATTTTGAAGCCACACTCAGTCCGGCCACACCCGGGGAGAGAGTCCAGCAGAGCGGCTCTGCCTCTTTCCATGGGGCACCCCGGTAGATTTCCTGTATCCAGTGGTCGGCAAACTCATTAGTCAACAGAGCCAAATATCAACAGTACAACGACTGAAATTTCTTTTGAGAGCCACATTTTTTAAACTTAAACTATATAAGTAGGTACATTGTTATTAACTTAATTAGGGTGCTCCTAAGGCTTAGGAAGAGCCACACTCAAGGGGCCAAAGAGCTGCATGTGGCTGGCGAGCCGCAGTTTGCCGACCACGGCTTTATACAAACTCTTGCTCCCAGGGAAAGCCTGAAAATCACTGACCAGTCTAAATCTCTCGCTTTAAAAGAGGCTTCCGGGGCAGGAGGTCAGACAGACACTGTTAGCAGAGCAATGGCTAGAATCCAAGTCTCAACCTCCCAATCTAAGGCACCAAACGCGCCCATGAGCTTTGAAGAGAGAGGAGCTCCACATGGGACTCTCAATCAAAACCCACCTGGGATGGGGGCAGCACCCGTCTGGGTGAGCGAAACTGAGATTCCTGCACACACACCCCCACCCCCCACCCCCACTTCCGCTGCAGAGCGAGGGTCACTGCCGGGGAGCACCCTTGTGGAGGGCGCTGGTTTCAGTCAGAGCACAGTTTGGTTGTGAGGCCCAGAGCTGTTCGGGTTTGGAGCCTCCAGGGCCACTGAGCAGCCCTTGGCTTTTCCATTTGGGAAAACTACTGGGTCTCACTGGGCGTTTCTCAGGAAAAGCCTTCAGGGCCGAGGAGGACTGTTTACTAAGGGAGAGGAAGCTGTTCCTGAGGACCTTTCTAACCCACTTCTGTGAGGCCCATAAATACAACCAGCAAACACGCCTATCACAACTGTGATTAAAGCCTGCGCTTTAGAAAGTCACACATACACCGAGAAAGCCAGCTTGCTCATGTGGGTGAGAGAAGTAATATGTCCACAGAAGTAGGATTCTGAGCCATTGCAGGGGCGGGGGGAGGGGAGGTGGTAATAAAAGCATTAATGTGACGGTCTGTGAAGGTTTCTGGATATCTTTTCAGGAATATATGGAATTTACTGCCTGAATAAATGCAGACACTCAGTCTTGTTCAGCTCCAGGTCCTGGGAGGAGGGCAGTTGAGTTCTTTAGAGTCTACACAGCCTGGAGTATAGGCAGCGGGGAGGTCTTAGCATCTCCCCTCTTCCCCCCCATCCCCGCCTACCCTCTCCCCCCACCCCCCCACCCCACCCCCACACACAACCTGCATTCCTAGGAAGCATCCTAACATCTGCCCAGGCCTCAGAACCACCCACCCACATTCATTCATTCATTCATTCATTCATTCAGCAAATATTCACTGAGCACTTACCATGGGCCAGGACTCCCCTCCTGGACTGAGTGCCCAGTGCAGTTTCTCTGAGTCAAGTAGAGAGGGAGAGAGAGGCACCCTGCTCGCTCCCCCTTCCCCACAGGAGCTTCTGGTTTAGCTCGGGCTTATAAAACATTCCGGCTTATAATACGTTCCGAGAGCACGGGAGGCAAAATGGGAAAAGGCTGGGATTGGTGGCCAGACTGACCCAATTGAAATGCTAACAGCGCAGCAATTGGCAGCAACTGGCTGCTTGATCCTGGACAGGTGGTTAACTGCTCTGAGCCTCAGTGGCTTGGTAGATTTTTATAACTAAGAATTTTAAACTGTCATGATGTGAAACACATTATCCAAAAAAATCTATAATTGATAACTGAGATTAGCTCTGATGAACTGACCAATACAGTTCTTGCAGGGAATTTCATAAAATTGTTAAGAAGGTAACAGAATTTCTATGAAAATCTTAATTAATCTTACACTTTAAATTCGTTAAAAATTGTTTCATCAGTTTTTCCTCTAAAACCATCAAGACACTTGCAAACTCCTTCACAGATCGCCGGAGTCTCAAGGACCACCTTTGAGAAACCCTGTTTCAAGGATAAGCCCTTGTATCTCTACTCAGTGGTAATAATCACCGACTTTTGATGCTTCGGACATAAAACACATTTAATGCCCATATAATAAATTATTCAGCACTCTCTTTTGGTTTCATATATGCTAAGCACTATTCCAAACTCTAAGGATCTAGCAGTGAATGAGACAGATGCTGTTTCTGTTCTGGGGGCACTTCCTCTCTAATGGAAAGAGGCAGGCCATACAGGCTCAGAAAATGTTAATGACACAAAGGAACTAGGGTAATGAGCCAACACGTGGCTTGAGGAGGGCAGGGCTGCTTTAGGTGAGGTGTTGGGGAGAGATCGCACTGAGGAGGTTACCGTGAGCAGGATGCTGAGTGATGAGAAGGGCGGCGCTGAGACCATTCTGGGCAGAAGGCCCAGCGAGGGCAAAGGCCTGGAGACAGTGGTCATGGTTTGGCCTGTTGGATCAACGGAAAGAAGGTTGAAGCACCTGAAGTAAAATGAGCAAGAGGAATGATTGGATGACAAGAGGCTGAGAAGGCACTCAAGTGCTAGATTAGCAGAACCTTGTGGGCTGCAGTGAGTGAGGAGTTAGGGAAGCTACTAGAACAGTGTTTTCCAACCTTGGCTGCACATTAGAATCACCTGGGAATCTTTTTAAAATCCTGATTTCTGGGCCTCATCCTCATCTTTTAAAAAGATTCCCAGGTGATTCTAATTTGCAGCCAAGGTTGAGAACCACTGCCCCGGGGGATTGTAAGCAGGGAAGTGACAGGAGCTAATTGACC
>NW_005871158.1:3000849-3029028 GCF_000147115.1 Myotis lucifugus
GGTTTTGTCAGCACCAGATGGGAAGCACCGCCAGGACTGCCTTGGGGACCACGCACCCCAGAGCTCTGCCTCCTCCTTGCTCAGCAGTCTGTCAGCCCAGCCTTTTCTGTCTCCACGGAGGGAGGGGCGTGCCTCACACATAGTTAAGACCCCTGTTAACACCTAAAGAGGAGGCCTGGATTCTAAATGCCAGACTCTCTAGCAGGTGCCACTGGGCGTCAGGCTTGCCTCCCAGCCCCCGTCCCTCTGTGACTGCAGCAGACACACACACACACACACACACACACACACACACACACCGGCCACGTGGTTCCAGGTCACTGTGAGCACCACAAGGGCAAGGTGCCTATCTCATACCTGCTTCTCCCCAGAAGCTGATCCACGGAGTGTGTCAGACACTTTCCCTGAACAAATGAATAAATGATCAACTACGATGTGGACTTAGGGGATGGGACACAAAAACCGCTCAATGCCTCGAGAGGTCCCCTCCATGGAACAGCAGCTGCTGTGTACTTGGTTGTGTATAACGTACGTGTGACACGAGGTGCTGGGCACGTTTCCCACATCATCTCACTTAACATTACAACCAAGGCGAGCCGTCTTCTCCACGTTTTACTCAGAAGGAAATTGAAGGTTGGGCAAGTTAAGGTCACATGCTAGCAAGAGGCAGAGCCAGGACTCCCCTCCCCCACCTCCCCCCCAGGGCTGAGTGACCCACAGCCCTCATCCTTTCCGATCATTCAGTCCTGGAGGATTCCTCGGCTGCAGGCACTGGCGTCTCCCACCTGCCCCTCTGAGGGGCAATGCAGCAGCCCGTTAGCTCGCCCCCCCCACTTCGCAGGAAGCCGTTTATCAGATTAGCACCCCACCTGCTCCCACAGCAGAGAGCAGGGCTCTGAGGAAACACCACTGGGCTTGGCTGGACTTTCTATGGGGACAAGGGCACAGGGACACCTCGGGCCTTGGAGCGGGAAGCCACCCTGTGCTTTTCCCCTCCCTGGACAGGGGTGGGGGGGGTGGGTGGGGAGGGAGACTGTAGTGTGTCAGCCTGAAGTAATGGACCAACACGGGACTTGGGGCCAGACAGATGTGGCTTTGAGTCCTGATGAGCTCTGTGACCTTGGACAAGCCACTTGGCCTCTCCAGGGCTCAGTTCCTTCGGCTGGAGAATGGTTTGATGCCACTGTCCTCACGGGTTGTCTCGGCCATTAAACGAGATGGCATTTGAAGCTCCCCCCTCAACTGGCACCCAACAGTGCTCCCACGCGAGAGCTCTCCTCTCCTCTCTCAGCTGCGTGGGGCCGCCAGTATTGGTCCCACCTATCAGATGAGCAAACTGAGGGCCCAGAGGTTGAGCGGCCGACAGCTGGTAGTAGAGGCTTCTCCTAACTCCCAAGGAGAGGCTCTTTCCACTGGTTTGTTGGTTTGTTTGTTTGTTTGATTTGGGGTTTTGTTTTGCTGGCTCTTCAAAAGCAAAAGCAGATCATTGTCCCCCAAACTGCTGGTTTTGCCTTGAATCTCTGGCTGTGTGGGTTCTTCCCCTCTTCTTGCTCCCCTTCCTCAAATTCTTATCTCACCAGCCTCTTTGCATACAAATCAGGCTGATCATCATAAAGCAATAGAGAGGGTCAGGGGCAGAATGGGAGGCAAATATAATTCTCTCCACAAGCAAGACAAGCCCTCTCTGTTGGTGCAAGATCATGACTCACCCAAGGTCTTTTATGAGGGCCAGATGCTGAGCACGCCTAAATTGCTTCGAATTGCTTCTATCATGTGTGTTGGTGGCAGGGAGGGGAACAACCAACATCCATATATATTTATACGTTTACCAGGAAATGTGTTTATATTGTTTTCCAATCAGGATTTACCACAAGCCAGGCATTCCACACCTAATGAACAGGCAAAACCCAACCCATTGTCAACAGAGAAAAAGTCCATCTCAAACATAAAAGATTTAAAATCAAAATGGATGTTAGAAGAGCATGATTCCTGGCATTGTTGGGCAGCTCATTGTTTCTGGGTTCAGCTTTATCCTGGAAGCCGGAGGAGCTAGGCAAGGGAGGCCTCCAAGGAAGAAAAGGATCTCTTTGGGCCGGTACTGTTCTATATTTAAGTCTGTGGAACTTCCTGGTGTGGCCCCTGACCTCCCAGAGTCCATCCCTGGGTTGGCCCACAGCCAGCAGTCCTGCACCAGCCCAACTCACTCTACAGCCACAGCCTGGGTCCCCAAGACAACCTGACACCAATGATCTGTGTGGATCCTCCAAGCCCAGATGTTACATCTCACAGACAAGTCACTGCCCAAAACGTAAGCCTTCTCATTTGTTCTCTCTCATGCTCAGCTCATAGAGACTGTAGAGACTGTTCTATGTCTCTTCTCCCAAATGCCAGCTGCTCCTCTTCCCTTCAAAGCGTTCCTCTGTGCCCACTGGACCCCTCATTCCATGGAAAATCAACCCCCTTTACCCTTCACCTCCTCACAGAAGGCTCTCTCCTCTTCCTGGACCCCCCTGAGATGCGGTCATCCCCTGACCACAGGCATCTCCTCAATGATGACCTTTGGTTCTCTCATACCTGTGTCTGCTGGGTCAGCAGATGAAGCCATGAGGTGGCGTTAGTGTCCTCACATTCCCGTGTGCCTGGACACCATTGCTTTCCTCCCAGGTAACTCGTGGGGCTCACACTCTGTGGCTCACCAGCTTCCCTGTATTCCTGTCCCCCACTCCTGCCATCTCCTGGAGCAGTTCAGTGAGCAGGGGGAGACCCCTCCATGCCAGGCCTGACCTTCCTTACATCCAGTGACCTCGACCTCCCTTCCATATCCATCACCCACCGCTACAACCACACTGTTCATCTGGATGTCATTCTTTAACATGACCTCCCAGCCTCTCACTGTGTGTCTGTTCTTTCAGTCTCTCCGAAATCACTAATCCCTCGATCCCTCCCTCTTTCTCTTGGTCCATCATCCCTCAAACAACCTGCTCTCTAATCAAGCTTAAACTGCTCACTCACCCATACCATCCATGCCTGGCACCTTATTCTTCTGCTGCCCCTCAAACCTCTGTACTAAGTGCTATCCACCTTCTCCTCCTCTCTGCCCTGGTGACTGGGAGCTACAGAAACAACCACGCACCCCCAGGTGCCTGCACTGCTGAGAGCTAATCCTGTATCCATTACCACCATTTTAGAATCTCGAATAAAAATCGTATAATCCTTAGAATTTTGATTTTAAATAAAAATATTTCCCCGCATCTCCTAGAGCTAGACATGGCCATATATAACTTGGTCCTGGCCAACAGGATGAGTAGAATTATTGTGTGGCCGATTCTGGGAAATTCCTTTAAGATAAAGCGGGATGTGCCCTTTGTCTCTTCCATCCTCCTGCTCGGAACACGGATGTGATGCCTGGAGTTCATCTTGGACCTTAATGTTGAGGACCACACCTGAAAGAAGCAGAATATAAAACTAAAAGCACTGGGTTCCTGAGGACTGTGGCATCTGAACGGCCTGCAATAGATTTCTTTCATGTAAAGGGAAGTAAATGTTATTCTGTTTAAAGTTACTTTTTAAAAATATATTTTTATTGATTTCAGAGAGGAAGGGAGAGGGAGAGAGTAAGATAGAAACATCAACGATGAGAGAGAATCATTGATTGGCTGCCTCCTGAACACCCCCCACTGGGGATGTGCCCACAACCAAGGTACATGCCCTTGACTGGAATTGAACCTAGGACGCTTCAGTCCGCAGGCTGACGCTCTATCCACTGAGCCAAACCGGTTAGAGCATTATTCTGTTTAACCCGCTGTTTTTTAGGTCAGTTACAGCTGTTCACAGTGGGACTGACACCTATTAACACCGTGCCCCAAACACACAATTCCAAATGGATAAACTTCCAAATGAATTTTTAAAAAAGTAAAGAGTAAGAAAATATTGCAAGAAAACTTTGGAGACTCTACTAGAAACTGAGATTAGGGGAGACCTTCCCAACAAAGACGGGACATTTGAAGGCTCTGAAAGAGATGGAAGATGTATTTGACTATATAAATGTTTACAACTTTTGTACCATAAACAAAGGCCATAGAGAAATAAAATGTCTGAGAAAATATATTTGTAAGACAGATTTTAAAAGGTAATATTTATTTAAAAGGTAGGTGAATATGATCCAAGGCATATTATATTAAATGACCCAAGACTCTGTGGGTGTGTGACTGCAAAGATTATGTTGGGTCTCCGAGGGGCCTCCATGAGTAGCACCCCTCTTCTTTTCTAAGGTTCTGAGAGTTGAGAGTAAACAAAGCATAGATATGGGGGACAAAATATCCTATTTTTAATGATAGAGGCTAAGTCCCCTAGCCTGTATTCCTACCAGACTGTCAACACATTGTGTGGTGTGTTTTTTTCAGACTGTCAACTCTTAAGCCTCTCCTCTATTAAACTGTAGGTTGCTCATAGCCAGGCTGTATACTGAAAGGGCGAGCTCATTCAGTATCATAGAAAAGAAGGTGACTCTTCTGGTAACTGCTAAAATCTCCAGGCCGCGTGCTTGGCAGGGGGCTTCTTCCCGGAGGTCTGGGACTCTGCTAGCCACACCCAGGAACAAGACACCGACTTGCGCCTGGCCAATTGGCAGAGCACAGTCCTTTCTCCTCCCCTTACTCCAACCCCCCCTATAAGACCCGTCTCTATGCGGGGTTCTCTCTCTCAGCCACTTGGCTTGCCGTTGTGTCGGTGAGTCTGCTGGACGGGGAGCTCAAGCTAGCTTGAAATACAGATTCTTATGCTTTTGCATCGGATTGGCTGGCTCCCTGATGTGGTTCCTTGGGGATCTTGAAATCTGGGCATAACATATACCTACATCCTTCCTCATTCAGTATCATAGAAAAGAAGGTGACTCTTCTGGTAACTGCTAAAATCTCCAGTTTCTCCTTGGTTCATTGTTTCTGAGTGTAACCCCATCCCTGAACTGATCACAGTGACAGGCAGAATAAGACATGCTGATTGACTTAAACAATCAGACCCATGCCTGGAGTGTGTGTGTAGGGGGGCGGGGGGTGGGGGGGAGCAGCTATGGAGGAGTGAATTTCCTAAACTGGGGAATCCAAGAACTTTCTTCAAGAGTAGAGGGGAAATGGACGTGCAGAGCTAACCAGGAAATGCCCTCTACCCAAGAGAGGTGTGAGGTCCCCAGCCCTGAAGAGTCAGATGACACGCAAGCTGAGACCAGGAGAACGAAAGGGAGTGAGCAGGGGAAAGGAGGGCGGACGGCATTCCGGGCAAAGCAAGCAGCCTGTGGGAGGCTCTGCAGACTGAGAGGCCTCGGTGCGTGCTGGAGCGGCAGCGTTTCCGTGTCCCTGGGGCAGAGTGGGATGGACAAGGACGAGAGAGGATGTTGAGCGGCTGGGCAGAGAGCAGTAAGGACTGCGAGCTCTCTGATGGTGGGGATGGAGTTGATATTCCCGAGGCAGCTCAGCAGGCTTGAGACAAACAGATCTGGGACTGGGCTCAGATCTCAACTCCCTCAGTGGTTATGGGCGACCTCGCTGAGCTTTTTTTTTTTTTTTTTTTACTGTCTAACATATGTCTAACATATAAAATAAAACTATTCATAGGGCTCTCCGAGTTGCTGGAGAATTAAATGACTGTGTATGGCCTCAGACATAGAGCTGATCTGGATAAAAAGTGGTTCTTATTATTATCATTGCCTCTCTCGGGCCTGGCATCCCTGCCCTCAAAGGCAGCATCAGTAAACCTCTGTGGACTGAAGGACTAGCAACCCCTGTGAGTTGGTCTCACCCCTGGACATAGCTTCTTAGCCCCCAGCCGTCCCATGGTGCCCTCCCCAATCTCAAGGGGCTCAGAGCTGCTAAGAAGTACCCAAAGCTCAAGCATCCAAGGGCTGGGGCCCCAGGCTGCGGGGCCTCCAGAGATGACTGTCCCATAGGTGTGATCTGGCCAGCAGGTCCTGAAATGACACAGCAACCAGGGCTGATCTGGCTGGAGGGGCCAGGAGGAGACGGGGAGGCAGGCTGCCTGAGGGAGGTTTGGGGAAGGCTGGGCTGGGTGAGGCTTCCCAAAGCGTTGCTGGCCTCTGCCTGGAGACTAACTCCCTTCAGCATAAACTAGAGCCTCACTCAGCACCCCTCTCAGGGCTGTGGAAGTGAAAAGCTGAAGAGTCTGGAGACCCAGACGTCACCATCTCCCCAGAGAAGGCCTGTAGGTGTCTGAACAGAAGCTGCTGGACACACACTGAAGGGTCAACGGAAATAGGTGTTGACCACACCACACCTACCTGCTCACCAGTGGGCAGTGTGCAGGAGCTCGGGCTTTGAACTCACATGGAGCTGGGCTGGAACCGCAGCTCCGCTGCTCGCTGTGTGAGCATGGGCAGGTACTTTATATTCTGCTCCTCATTTTTCTCATCTGTAAGATGGGGGCGGTACTGTTGAGAGGATTAAGTAATCCATGCCAGGTGGTCAGTGTGAAGGTCCTTTGTAAACATCGGTTCCTTTCCTTTCTGGGCTGCCACCAGGCTCCTCCCCCCACTCTGGGATCCTGTCTTCAGTTTGGTCCCTGTTGCTGTGTCTCCTCTCGCTGTGAGCTGTGGGAAGCCTCCGTCCTGGCGCCTGGAACCTCTCCCTCCCCAGGCCAGAGCACTTGCCCTTCATGAGACTCGGGCAGTAATAAGAGCCCCAGTCCCTCAGTCGTGGACTTGAACACTGTGCCAGGTCTGATGCTGAGTGTGGGGGAGGCCGTGCAGAATGAGGGACAGTTTCCTCCCCAGGAAGTTCCACGCCAGCGGGAGAAAACCGCACAGAAGAGCTCCCGTGAGTGCGGCATGATAACCGAGTGAAAGTGGTGAGGGACCTACCCCCTGTGTCCGGGGCGACGGGAGGAGATGGCACGTGAGGTGAGCCTGAAAGGATGAGGGGGTGTTGGCTGGAGGAAGGCGGTGAGGGAGGAGCAGAGGAAAAAGCAAGATCAAAAGCTAGGAGGAACCTAGATCCTGGCGTGGGCAAAGCAGCGGCAGGTCTGGGTTGTTAGAAAGTAAGGTCCATCGTAGATGCCTGGTTACTATTTGCTTGGGAAGCACAGAAAAGAGTCTGTAGAAAATACACCAAACTTCACCTCCATCGAGGCTGGGAATACGGTCGAGGGGAGACTTGCAATTTTTACTTTGTTTTCCACTATCTTGTTTGAAATTTGTATAAGTGTGTCGCAATTTTATACTTTAAAAATACACTTTTTGAAAATATTCTTTAAAAGATCAGTTCTGGCTGCAATGTGTAGAACATGGCGTGGGGCAAGTCTAAAGCAGGGAGACCAGATCCGAGGACCCTGCAGGTGATGGAGCCCTAACCCAGGTGAGTGGCTGTGGGGACGCGGAGAAGGAAAAGCCAAGAGCAGCGAGACTACAGAGCTGGGGAAGCAGGAAATCTCACCCAGTGTGACGGCACAGAGGGACCTGGGCAGCATTCTGCCAAGTGAAATCAGCCCGTCAGAGAGAGAGACAAGTTGGTGTGGGGCAAGTCCAAAGCAGGGAGTCCAGGTCTCCCTGCCATATGATCTCGCTCATATGTGGGATCCAAATAAACAGACAAACAAAACTCAAACAGACTCATAGATACAGAAAACAGACAGACAGCTGTCAGAGGGGAGGGTTGGTGAAAAAGGTGAAGGGATTAAGAAAATAAAAACCATCATAGATACAGACAACAGTACGGTGATTACAAGAGAGAACTGGGGCTGGGGGGGAGGTAGTAGAGGGTAAAGCGGGGACACATGGCGATGGAAGGAGACTTGACGTTGGATGGGGAACACATGATGGTGTACAGATGATGTGTTAGAGAACTTGTAAATTTTATTAACCCATGTCACCCCAATAAATTCAATAAAAAAATTTAATACTGCAGAGCTGTGCGGGTGGTGGCAACTTTACTGAGACGGAGCGCATGCGGGCGGAAGAGGTAGAGAGACAGTGTGAGCCCTTTGTCCATGTGGGCACTGAGGCGCCCGGGGATACCCTCGTGGGGCTGCCCAGCTGGTAACACAAGGACATGGGACTGACATTTGGGGAGAGACGGTTAGGAGATATGAATCTGAGAAACACCAGCACGTAAATCATTACAGCCATGAGGACAAATGACACCTACCTATGCTCAGGGAGAATGTAGCAGGGGAGGGGAAGAGAGGGCCCGGGGTGGACACAGCCCTCGGGTGGAGAAAAAAGTGCTGCTAAAGGCATCAGAGAAGGAACAGCCAGAGGAAAAGGAAGAAAACCAAGAGGCCGCGGTGCCGTGGAGCAAAGTCAGTTCGGCAGAGGGAGTAACAGTGTCAGTACTGCTGAGATGTCAAGGAAGATGAAGACTCAGAAGTGGCCCTGGCACGGCCATCAAGCTCTCGGGTTTCCTGGGAGGCGTCACTCAGAATGATCCCAGGTGGGAGGGCCAGACAGTGGAGCCGCCGCCCTGCCTCCCCTGTGTCTGAGCCGACCCACGCCCTTTGCTTTCTGGTCCCAATTGTGCAGGACGAGACTGGGTCACTATACGCTCTCAGCCCGGCCGGGGACATTCTGAGTTCTAGGAAGTCTCCTCAAATGGAAAGGGCTACAACCGGCAGGACAGCAAGAATACTGCACCTGGGCATCCTGGGAAAGGCACCGGTCCTGGTGCCACCCGTCCCTCCCTTTGGCCCTAAGCAAGCCACAGCTTCCCCCTCAGTAACTTACAGGGTCAGCGGGGCTCGTCTTTAAGGGGCCCTTTCCACCCTCATATTCCACAACCCAATAAACCACATGAAAAGACAGACTCCTGCCTAGCTCTTCCTGAGCAGGGAGCATTTGAAACTCTGGCTTTCTGATGTAAAAAGCTTCCTGGCCATGGGCAAGAAAGCAGAGGCCTCCCGAGAGACCCCCTCACTCTACCTGGGTGCCAGACCTGGAGTCCCCAGGCTTCAAACACAATGAAGAAAGGACCGCTCACTGCAGAGAAAGGCCTGCTGGCTAAGCCCTTCTGTGGTGCCACTAAACAATGACAGACAGCAGAGGATCGGTGATTAAGCCAGGCTTTAAATCCCCACATATGAGCTGTGTGACCTGGGGCAAGTGATTTAGCCTTTCTATGTACAGCCTTTCTCTGCCATAAAATAGGGCTGATAATAGTATCTACCTCGTCAGATTTATATGATGATTAAATGAGTTAATATTTATAAAGCCCATAGAACAGCACCTGGCACATAAGGAACATCACACACACGATTGTTAACCAAATAATAATACACACACGCATACGCTGATTCACTGCGTCTCTGCTCTGTCCTCCGGGACACTACCCTCATCTTCCATGCACGGCTCGGGCCCAGGCACCCTCCACGCCCACAAAACGGAGGAACCATTCTACCTCAGGTCTTTATGTCACGTAGGGAAAGAGGAACACGTCTCTTCGAATAGCTGTCACAGAACAGCAAGACGGTTTTTCTTGTCATTTGTTGTCCTTGGGCAGTATGGCCAGTAAGGACCCACCCCTGCAGGATTAGGGTGGGTTTAAGTCAGTCCCACCCAACCTATGACTTGAGCGTAAGGCAGAGGACAGACCAGAGTGTGATTTGACCAAGGGATGACAGACAGACACCGCAGGTCTCTGCTAGATGACAAGTACCACCCTGTGCTCTGGGGATGTAATCCTCCCAGTCACAATACTGCCGTCAGGAGCTCACAGCCTAGAGGCGGAGACAAGCATCTGACACTGCACGGAGAGAAGCATGAACAGGGAGCATAGCAGAGGCTCACCCACTCGGCCAGGCCAAGGGGCAAAGAGGCATCAAAGTGGGAGTGGAAGGTTGTCGGGGAGCTTCCCCAAGAGGCGAACCTTGAAGGGTAAGGAAAGCCTTATCAAGTGAGAAGGGGAGAAGGAATTTCCAAGCACGGAGCGCTGCACAGCCAAAGGCACTGAGACACAAGCGGTGCGGAATGACTGAGGCACGAAGCAGAGGGAGAGGGAGGCGGAAGCAGTCGGGGAAGGGTGGTGAGAGGTAGGCTGCAGAGGCCAGCAGGCCCCGAATCAGGACAGACCTACACTGAGATCTATGTGGCACTGGCATGCATTCGATCGTTGAAAAGCTGGGGGGAGAGTAGAAAATAGGGAAAAGATCGGGCAGAAGGCAAACCAGAAAGAGCCTGAAGATGTGTTTGTTACCAGAGAGGTAGAAGGGCTCAGGTGAACAAAAGGAAAAAACATTTTTAAAAGGAGACACAGTGGCTGTTCCGGTGAAGAGATAGGGCAGGATAAGGCCTCAGAAGACTTGGGTTTTGTGATTGATGGTGACCTTGACCTTTGACAGAGCGGCTTCAGTGATGGTGAAGGGCCAGGACCACTTGGGATTTAGTGAATGAGAGTTAAAGTTGAAGTGGTGATAGTAGGCTACTCTCCCAAAATGTTTATATTTTGCAATAAAACGTGTATCCAAATACTTAACATATGCACTCAAGAACCTCTGTTCAGAAATTTGTACTAAAGAAATAATCAGGAATATGTGCAAAGACTCATTAACAAAGGTTGTAGGTAATGTTAATTATAGGAAATAATTGGAAATAACCTTATGATTATGGCTTAAAATGGCTAAATAAATTACAATGCGTCCACACAATGGAAATGTTATTGTAATGATTAAAAATTGTGTTGTAAAAGAAAGTGTCAGGTCACAAAACAGAACATCCAGAATGCTCTCAATGTCGAAATAAGTGACGATTATCTATGATTACCTGGGTTGCGGGCACATCCCCAGTAGGAGATGTGCAGGAGGCGGCTGATGGATGTTTCTCTCTCATCGATGTTTCTGACTCTCTATCTCTCTCCCTTCCTCTCTGTAAAAAATCAATAAAATATATTTAAAAAAAATTGTGTTGTAAAAGAAAGTGTCAGGTTACAAAACAGAACATCCAGAATGCTCTCAATGTCGAAATAAGTGACGATTATCTATTATTAGAAACAAGATTGGAAGGAGATAAACCACATGTGAGCATCGGTGGTTACCTCTAGAAGTATGATTATGGGTGTTTGAAACATGTTGGATTATTTTTACTTCCCAATTTTTCCACAGTATTTCTTTGGAATAAGAAAAAAAAAAGTTAAAGGCTTGCCAGTAACGAAAGGAGGAAGGAATGAACTTCAAGGGAAATATGGTCGGGTTTCTACAGGTTGAGGAAGATTTGAGCTTGTTCACGGGTGAAGGGAAACCAAGAGGAGAAGCTAGGAGAAAGGAGTAAAGGAGGGAGCCAGGCCTGAGAGAAAGGGGCCCTGAGGATGACGGCCCAGGGAGAGGTGGGAGGATGCAGAGGACCCAAAGGCAGTGGGAAAGAGGACTGACCACGGACGCACAGATGCAGGGATGCACGATCACCTGCCACTCCGCGTGTGGAGCAGGAGAAGATTAAGGGGATGGAGGAGAGTGGAAGAGGTTGACAACAGCTGCTGTGGGGAATTAGGAAGTCAATTAGCAATAAATGAAGGGATTGTAGAGAGGCCCCGAGGGAGGGCCCACCTGCCACTGGGGACGAGGACTTGATCCCACTGCCAGGTAATTTATTAGCTGCAGCCAAAGAGGAAATGTGTGGCCCGAACCCATCCAATGAACGTCTAAATAATATCCAGAAAATGTGACCCAGAGTAACATAATCACTAAGGACTATACTGATGTACTAACTAATTTAAGTCCTGCTTGCCTCTTGTAGTTTGGTCTCGGGCAGTTGTACATCTTCACTGTAATCATTACTTTAAAAAAAATCAATAAAGAAGATGAGCAAAGGTTGTCAAATGAAAAGGGGTTTAGGGAAATGGCATTTTATCAGCCAAAATGATGAAGTGTTAAAACATTGCTAACATATTGGACCAAAATACATAGCCAGCTATTTCCTGGGCCACTGGTACTATGTTTTCCTAGATGAGTGACTGTAGAAGTCTTCCCAGTGTCTGATAATAAACCATCTCTTCACTTCGGCCTTTCCAAGTAGGTGATTACAAGGTATTCCTGTCTCATAGATAAACAGCATCAGACTTTCCTATGTGACCAGTATAATCATTATAATTCACTTTAAAAGGTTAATTAAAAACAATTAACATTGACTGGGGAGATCACTTCATAAGTTATATAAATGTGTAATCACTATGTTGTAAACCCAAAACTAATAATATTGTATGTCAACTGTAACTGAAAAATTAATTAATTTTTAAAAGAATTAACATTGTTAAAATATCCATACTACCCAAAGCAATCTACAGATTCAGTGCAATCCCTATCAGAATTCCAATGGCATTTTTCACAGAAATAGAACAAACAATTCTAAAATGTATATGGTAGCACAAAAGTCCCCAAACCGCCAAAGCAAACTTGAGAAAGAAAAACAAAGGTATTACAATTCCTGATTTTAAACTATATTAAAGCTATAGTAATCAAAATAGTATGCTATTCACATAAAAAGGCACACAGAGCAATGGAAAAGAATAGAGAGCCCAGAAATAAGTTCACATATATATGGTCAATTAATTTACAACAAAGGAGCCACGAATATACAATGCAGGGAAAATGTCTCTTTAATAAATGGTGTTGGAAGGAGACTTGACTTGGGGTGGTGAACACACAATACAATTTACAGATAATGTCTTATAGAATTATACACCTGAAACCAATGTCACCACAATAAACTCAATAAATATTAAAATAAATAAACAGTGTTGGGAAAACTGGGCAGCCACATGCAAAAGAATGAAACTAGACCAATATTTTACATCACACACAAGAATAAACTCAAAATGGATAAAAGACTTAAATGTAAGTTGCAAAACAATAAAAATCCTAGAAGAAAAATATAGGCAGTAAGCTCCTTGACATCAGTCCTAGTGTTTAATTTTTAAAACTGATTTCAAAAGCAAATGCAACAAAAATAAACAAATTAAAAAGCTTCTGCACAGCAAAGGAAACTGTCAACAAAATGAAAGGCAACATTCTGAATGGGAGAAACTATTGGATTCTGAATTGAATATTAACTTCTTATCAGACTCACATATCTGATAAGAAGTTAATATCCAAAATACATGAAGAATTTAAACAACTCAACAGCAAAAAAAAAAAAAACTGATAAAAAAAATTGACAGAATATCTTAATATCAGAGACAACCAAGATGGTGGCATAGGTAAACACTTGAACTTGCTGCCATGCACAGCCACATTAAAACTACAACTAAAAGACAAAACGAATATCATCCAGAACCATGGGAAGGCTGGCTGAGTGGAAATTCTACAATTAGAAGGAAAGAGAAAAGCAAATTGAGTCCGGTAGGAGGTGCAGAGGTGTGGAAGTGCAGAGGTACAGAGGCGCGTGCGAAAGGGGCTGGCAGCTGGGTACGCTGTTGTCTTTTGCCATCGGAAGGGAGATACAAGCTCCCGACTGCTCTGAACTCCAGTTCCCGGTGAGAATTTGGGGACCCAGACTCATACAGAGAAACTGGACTGTCTGGCATCGGGCCAGAATGTGAGGGCAGCTTTCTCGCAGAGGTGCTTGCAGCGGTCATTGTTCCTGCACAGGACCGCAGGACACAGACCCCGGGACCACTCCGAGGCAGAGCAGACTGGCAGCCATTGCGGTTTGCTCTGCCCAGGTGATTCCCTGAGACCCCAACCCACCCAATTTACAATTCCACCCATGCTGTGCGCAAAGGCTTTTGCATATGAATGGCCTGGCCTTTCTCCTCCTAAAAACCTGGGCAGACTCAGTGAGCACCAAAGCCCCACTGAAGAAAGCCCTGCCCCATAAGGGTGTCTCCAGCATAGAAGTTCTCCCATTGTAGATACAACTGGTCCTCACAGCCAATTGGCCTGGAGGTCAATTCCTCCCAGTGATACCAAGAGCAATCAAGGCTTAACTACAACAAGACAGTGCACACAGCCCACAAAGGGGTGCACCAAGAGTGTCCACCTCAGATAATTAGGGAGGCTGAGCCACTGGGCCCTATAGGACATCTAGCACACAAAGCCACTCTATCAACACAGGGAAGCAGCCAAAATGCAGAGACAAAGAAATGTGTCACAAATGAAAGAAATGGAGGAAAGCAAACTACTGGATATAGAGTTCAAAACCACGGTTATAAGGTTACTCAAGAATCTTCTAGAAACCTCTGAGAAATTTAGTGAGACCCTCAAGGATACAAAAAAGGACCAATTAGAAATTAAGCATACACTGACTGAAATAAAGAATAATATACAGAGATCCAACAGCAGACTATAGGATCCCAAGAATCAAGTCAAAGATTTGAAATACGAAGAAGCAAAAAACACCCAACCGGAAAAGCAAAACGAAAAAAGAATCCAAAAATATGAAGATAGTGTAAGGACCCTCTGGGACAACTTCAAGCGCACCAACATCCGAATTATCGGGGTGCCAGAAGAAGAGAGAGAGCAAGATGCTGAAAGCATATTAGAAGAAATTATGACAGAAAACTCCCCCTACCTGATGAAAGAAATAGACTTACAAGTCCAGGAAGCGAAGAGAACCCCAAACAAGAGGAATCCAAAGAGGACCACACCAAGACACATCATAATTAAAATGCCAAGGGCTAAAGACAAAGAGAGAATCTTAAAAACAGCAAGAGAAAAACAGTTAGTTACCTACAAGGGAGTACCCATACGACTGTCAGCTGATTTCTCAACAGAAACCATGCAGGCCAGAAGGGAATGGCAAGAAATATTCAAAGTGATGAATAGCAAGAACCTACAACCAAGATTACTCTACCCAGCAAAGCTATCATGTAGAATTGAAGGTCAGATAAAGAGCTTCACAGACAAGAAAAAGCTTAAGGAGTTCATCACCACCAAACCAGGAATATATGAAATGCTAAAGGATATTCTTTAAGAAGAAGAGGAAGAAGAAGAAAAAGGTAAAGATAAAAATTATGAACAACAAAGTTACAACAAATAAATACCTATCAACAAGTGAACCTAAAAATTAAGTCAGAATAAACTGGTGAATATAATAGAAGCAGGGGCATAGAAAGGGAGTGGACTGACAATTCTTGGGGGAAAGGGGGTGTGGGGGGGTGCGGGAAGAGATTGGACAAAAATCTTACACCTATGGATGAGGACAATGGCAGGGGGTAAGGGCATGGGGTGGGATGGGAACCAGGTGGAGGGGAGATATGGGGGGAAAAAGAGGAACATCTGTAATAATCTGAACAATAAAGATTTATTAATTAAAAAAAAGAAAATAGTTAAAAGTAGTCTGAAGACACCCATCAGAATGGCTATAATAAATGAACAAACCACAAGTGCTGGTGAGGATGTAGAGAAAAGGGAACCCTCGTGCACTGTTGATGGGAATGCAGATTGGTGCAGCCACTGTGGAAAACAGTATGGAGTTTCCTCAAAAAATTGAAAATGAAACTACCTTGTGACCCAGCAATTCCACTTCTAGGAATATATCTGAAGTAACCCAAAACACTAATTCGAAAGAATATATGCACCCTATGCTCACAGCAGCATTATTTACAATAGCCAAGATCAGGACACAGCTCAACTGCCCATCAGTAGGTGAGTGGATAAAAAAGCTGTGGTACATTTACACAATGAAATAGTACTCAGCCGTAAAATAAAAAAAAAAAAAAAGGAAATCTTACCTTTTGCAACAGCATCAATGTACCTAGAGGGTATTATTCTAAGTGAAATAAGCCAGTCAGAGAAAGATAAATACCATATGATCTCACTTATACGTGGAATCTAGTGAACAAAATAAACAAAATAGAAACAGTCTCATAGATACAGAGGACAGACTGACAGCTGTCAGAGGAGAGGGGATTTGGATGAAAAAAAGTGAAGAGATTAAGCAAAATGAAATTTATATATAGGGTGTCCCCTAAATGCATACATACTTTAAATAATTATAAAGGTGCTATTTATAAAAATACATTTCATTATCAAAATGTAATAAAAATCAGCTGTTAGAGTGTATATACATTTTTGGGGAAACCCTATATATAAAACAGACACAGACAACAGTTTGGCGATAGCCAGTGGGATGGGGGATTGGAGGAGGAGGAAGAGGCAAAAGAGGAGATACATGGGGACAGAAAGAGATTTTTCTTTGGGTGATGGGCACAAGATGCAGTGTTCAGATGATTTTTGTTGAATTATACACTTGAAACCTGTATGGTTTTATAAACCAATGTCACCCCAATAAACTACTTTTTTAAAGAAGTAATCTGAATAGCAGAGAAGCAACATTGATACTCTTTATGGAGAGGCTGATTTGGAATAGTTGTTTTTCTTAAGATGATAATTTACTGTGCCAGCAATAAACTTTAACTTACCAATACACACTGAATATATGATCCAGCTTCCCAATCCATTCAACAAGCAGTAGTTGAACATTCAGGAGGTGTTGGATCTGAGCCAAGGTGCTCAGAAAATCCTAAAGGTAATGGGGTGATCATGACTTACTCAGGTTTTCTCACTCTTTTCTATCATCACTTCCACCCCAGGGGGTAACCATTGCTAATAATTTGGAGTATATGCTTCCAATCATTTTCAATGCACACCATATAAAAACATTCTTTGTACAAATAGTCACAAAAATTACTTCTTAAATTCCACACTGTTACTGACATCTTTCCATTTTAGTACATAAAAAGCTTGCTTTTGTTTGAATAGTTATAAAGTTTTTCAAAGTAAAGTTACTCCATTATTAATTATCTATTTAGCCATTTCCTTATTGATGTGCATTTAAATTTCCTACAATTCCTTGTACAATTAAAAAAATAATACACTAAATACCCTTGAATGTTTATCGTTGTAAGCTCCTATAACTATTTCTGAAGGACAAATACCTAAAAGTGAAATTGCTGGATCATGTTCATATACGTTTAATTTATGCTACTTAATCATCCTATATAATAAAAGCCTAATATGCAAATCTACCAAATGGCAGAACGACTGGCAGACCGGTCGCTATGATGCACACTGACCATCAGCGGGCAGATGCTCAACGCAGGAGCTGCCCTCAGCCCGCAGGCCCCAGGCCAGCCAAGGCGGGTGCCAGTGGGGGGCCCCTGATCGCCCCACCAGTTGCTCCACAGAGGGAGGCCACCAGTGGCAACAGTGGCAGGGGGTGGGGCCGGCGAGCAGGCGGCGCCAGGCCAGCCTAGGCGGGTGCCAGCGGGGCCCCCCAATCACCCCATTGATCAGCCCTGATCACCAGCCAGGCCTAGGGACCCTACCCGTGCACAAATTTCGTGCACCGGGTCTCTAGTATTTTATAATCCATTTGGGCCACCTTAAATCTTTCCTGGAACAAGGTATGAACACATAGAGTGGGGATTTGACTTTCAAAAGACACAACTGAAAGAGGGAACTTTGCCTCTTTCCAGGAAACCCACAGGACTTGAAGTGGGTCAGGAATATTTGATGGAGGCAGGGCAGTGAGGGATTTTATTTTTGTGTCCTTCACTCTCCTTTTTACCTTTCTTCTTATTTAGGTAGTAGGAAACCATTTTTGGACAACTGTCTGTGGCTTATACCAACAAATAAAAGGAAAACATTCTAACTGATAAAGCTGCCCACCAGCAGAACAGGGATCGCCTGAGACTGCTTCCCATCACGGGAATTGTGCAAGCTGAGGCGAAATGGCCTACAGGAGGCCAGTGTGCTGGCTGAAGCACAGATCCTGGAGTCAGGATGCCTGGATTTCAATCCTGGTTCTGATACTTAGCTGGGAGAACAAATAGCCTTTTTTGTTCTTCAGTTTCTTCATCAGTAAAATAGGAATAATAACAGTACCTCCCTCACAGAGTTGTTATGCATCATTGTTCTCTCCATGTTTAAAAATATATTTCAAAGGAAACAAGGAGGAAATGAGCTTTCTAAGATCATATACCTTCTAGCAGCTGTCAACAAGAGTTTGCTGTCACCAATCTAACATCAACAAAAGCCCCAAACCAGGGGTGCAGAAAGAAGAGAAATTTTATTCAAGAGAACAGTTTGCAAACTAGGGAAACTCAGGCTCTGGTGAAAACTAAATGTTCACTCTTCAGAGACAAAAGGAAGGCCAATTTTTTTTTTTAATATATTTTATTGATTTTTTACAGAGAGGAAGGGAGAGAGATAGAGAGTTAGAAACATCGATGAGAGAGAAACATCGATCAGCTGCCCCCTGCACACCTCCCACTGGGGATGTGCCCGCAACCCAGGCACATGCCCCCGACCGGAATCGAACCTGGGACCCTTCAGTCCGCAGGCCGACGCTCTATCCACTGAGCCAAACCGGTTCTGGCAGATTTTTTTTTTTAATTTATTGATTTTTTTTTTTTTTTGAGAGAGAGAGAGAGAGAGAGAGAGAGAGAGAGAAACATCTATTTGTTGTTCCATTTATTTATATATTCACTAGAGGCCCAGTGCACAAAATTCATATATCGGTAGGGTCCCTAGGCCTGGCTGGTGATCTGGGCCAATCGGGGACTTCTGGCTGCTGGCTGTGGCCTCCCTTCTCTGGCTGCCAGCTGCCCACTGCCAGCCAGGGCATTCCTTCATTCCATGCCGCCCCCTGGTGGTCAGCACATGTCATAGCAAGTGAACGGTCTCCCGGTCAAACTCCTATGGGGACAATTTGCATATCAGGCTTTTATATATAGACTAGAGGCCCAGTGCACGAAATTCGTGCACAGAGGGGTTCCCTCAGCCCTGCCTGCACCCTCTCCCGGGCCGCAGCCTGGCTGGTCCCCATTCCTCTCTCACGAGTTCATTTCTGCCTGGCTGGTCCCCATTCCTCTCTCCCCAGTGTTGAGTGTCTGAGCCATTACAGTGTGATGGCGTGAGGGTGTGATGACCATTTGCATATTAGCTCTTTACTATATAGGATGGTTGCTTCTTATATGTGCCCTGACCGGAGATGGAACCTGCAATGTATTGGGATTATGCTCTAACCAACTGAGCAACCCAGCCAAGGCAGGAGGCCTATTTTTAAAAAGTTCCCACCCAGGTTCCAGATTGGTCCGTTTTTGTGCAAATGAGGAATCCAAGTTTGCACAGTCTGATTAGTCAAAATATCACTGTCCTGATTGGCTTCCCGCATCCTGATTGGTTGTTATGGAGCCACTCTTGCTGTCTGGGAATGGGAGAGGGCGGGTGCTCAGGGCCTAGCACACAGCAAGTGATCACTTACATTTTTTTGTTGTTGAACAGCATCCTGGACACAAGCAGGGCTTGGGCTAGGGGTAGGGCAAAGAGGGTATTAGTGTCCAGCACAAAAACTCCGTATTCAAAACAATATCGTAATTCACTATTTTAAAAAGAAAAAAATCCATGATAAACAAAATACCTAAATTTTAAATAAAGACAGAATTTGCCCCTGCACTTGCGCAGCCCTGCCTCACCCATGTCATCCTAGTCCTAGCCCTGCTTAGAGTAGTTTTGTTTACAAAAGGAGGGGACAAACCACAGCCATAGTTTATTTAAAATATTGCATTAAAACATTACTTACTTTGATTTCTGAACTTTCTGATGCCCCTTACAGTTTGTGCCCAAGGTGAGTGCCTCACTTTCCTCACACTAGCCCTGCCCTGGGTGAGACAAGGACTGTCCCAGTTCTGCACCAGGGCAACCTGTCCCTGAATTTCAAGGCTTCCTAACCTGGGGTCCATGGCTCTCCCGTAGAGTCTGTAGGTAAGTTCTGGGGAAGCCATGAATCTCCTTAGATTATAGACAAAATACTGAGTTCACAACTCTTTTCCTGGGGAAATAAATGGTCCTTAGTTTTCACAGCGTCTCAAAAGGACCCCATAAAGGTAAAGAGCCTCTGCCAGAGAATGAGGCAGGAAGTTTGCTTCTAATACACACCCACCCTAGGCCCAAGTTTCCTGTGTCCTCATCCCACGACATTATTCTTCCTACATAAAATGTGCCTCTTTAAGAAAAAGGCCAATAGCCCTCGCCAATGTGGCTCAGTTGGTTGGAGCCTGGTCCCCTACACTGAAAGGCTGAGGGTTCAATTCCTACTCAGGGCACCTACGCCAGTTGGGGTTCAAACAAAAGGCAACTGATGGATGTTCTCTCCCACATCGATGTTTCTCTCTAGCTCTCTCCCTCTCCCTTTCTCTTTCTCTAAAATCAATAAAAACATATCAATGGGTAAGGATTTAAAAAAAAAAAAAAAAAAGAAAGAAAAAGGCTAATATATTCATTTCTGACTGAAGTGCAAATGACTTAAGACACAAAGCCCAGGGCACTGTTTATTCACGGTAGCTCAAAACCTTGGGCCAATGTCAAGAGTCTCTTAAAGTGGTCATTTATGCCATAGAACAACAGGCTTTAGGAGCCATCTCCTGGCCCTTCACCACGAGTCCTTCTGGGAGACTTCCTAAATCTTGCCTGGCCACAACCCCTAAGGCAAGTGGTAGACCATAAGGCAAGGCAGTACATTTCTGTTGAAAAAGAAATGTTCTCTTGAAAGGTAGCAACTCAGCAACCCGTGCTGGCTTTCTTATCCAAGGCTTCGCCTTGTAGGGCCTCACAAAGGCTGAGACCCTAAACCAGGGGAAACCGAGAATGAAGGGGGCGGGGCTCGCAGGAAGGGCGGGGCCAAACAGGGAGCAGGCGCGCCTGCCCTGATTGGAAATTGATAAATGGCTCCCGGTTTCACGCTACCAATGCTACTGCCATCAAATTGGCAAATATTTACCTTGGAATCCGAGTGACTGAAAATATTTGGTTGGAGCCAGATGCGTCGCGTGTCTGTCCCTGAAACATTAGCTAAAGGAGTGATTTAGGAAAATAATATGGTGGGTGGGGTGCCTGTCTGGTGGAGCTGTTTGCTCTCCTCCGGCCCCTGCGGAGCCAGTGGGGCCTCTACCAGTCCCGGAGGGACTGTGAACAGCTGGGAAGCAGGCCAGACTGCGGGAGGCAGAGGGTCTGTTTTGGTTTGGGGCGGATAGTTTTACATATTCTCAGAGGTGTGGAAATACACATCCTCCTTAAAGGCTCTCGGTAACGCTCTCAAAACAATTGGCCCTGGGGAAAGATACTGTGAAGTGGCTTTGTTACATCTTCGTTTCCGGAGCTCATCTAAAATGAGGGGCGCTGGCTTTTTAGGAACCGGCAACTCTCAGGAACGCCGCCGTTCTCTGAGCGGCTCGCCAGTCCTGGCGTGTGGGTGAGCGATTCCTAAAGCTTCCTGCTAAACGGGATGCTCACCTGGCACACTGTCAGCTCCCTTGGCCCATGTCTAGCAGTTCCAACAACCAGCGCAACCCCGGATGCGCTGTCATAGCTAGCTCCATTTTACAGGTGAGAATCAGCTGCAGAAACACTGTATGACTTGCCCAAGCTCCTACCACTCGTGAACGGTAGAGCCGGGACTGAACCCACAGTCTCGCTGCTGTCTGCCTCCCCTGAGAGCCCGGGTAATTGGAAGGCGTGGCTCTGGCTTGCAGCTCCACAGGCGCAGGGAATGGGATTCATACAGTGATGGGAGGCTCTGTGCGTGTGGCCAGAGGGAACCTTTTTGGTTGATCCCTGTTATCGTATATGGTGCTGGGAGATACTACTTTTGAGGAAAGTAAAACTAAAAGTAAGTATAACTAAAATAAGCCTCTAGTAAAGAACCCAACGGAAAAAAAAAGGAGTCAGTATTTAATCTTTTCGTCAAATGTAAAGAGAATAAAAGGTATATGGGGGTGTGGACTCAAGTGACAGAGTCCTCATCTCCCAAAGTTCAGAAATGAAGACTGGGAGACCTCAGAGCACCGGATACCCACGCGGAAGGTGCCCACTTTCTCCAACCCTCCAACACTCTAGGCCAGCGGTTCTCAACCTGTGGGTCGTGACCCCTTTGGCGGTCGAACGACCCTTTAACAGGGGTCGCCGAAGACCATCCTGCATATCAGATATTTACATTACAATTTATAAGAGTAGCAACATTACAGTTATGAAGTAGCAACAAAAATAATTTTATGGTTGGGTCACAACATGAGGAACTGTATTTAAAGGGCCAGAAGGTTGAGAGCCACTGCTAAACTAGAGTCTGTGACTAAAGACGTGACTTTTTAAAAATAATTTATTTGAGAGAGAGGAGAGGGGGGGGGAATGAGAGAGAGAGATAGAAATGAAAAGAGAGAGAGAGAAATATTGATTTGTTGTTCCAATTATTCATGCATTCATTGCTTGGTTCTTGTATGTGTCCTGACTGGGGATAGAACCCGAAAACTATTGGGATGATGCTCTAACCAATTGAGCTACCCGCCCAGGGCCTACAGACATGACTTTTTAAAAGAGGTTACATTCAATTAAATAGTTATTTGAGGACAACGTATTGTTGTTCATTGAACTAATCACTATTTTTGTAGATCTGGTTTTGTGTTAACAGGAGCCATGTGATATGAAATTAGAGTTACCAAAATATAATGTCCAGCTTCCAAGTCCCTTAGCCTAGAAGCCTTCAAA
This sequence comes from Myotis lucifugus, assembly GCF_000147115.1. Lineage (NCBI taxonomy): Eukaryota > Metazoa > Chordata > Mammalia > Chiroptera > Vespertilionidae > Myotis > Myotis lucifugus. The sequence goes on from NW_005871158.1 coordinate 3,023,320, forward strand.
TTATCTTAGCCCCTGCCTCACCTTCCCCACTCACATCCTGCTCATACTGTCAGTGGCTCCCCTCAGCATTGAGAGGACCACCTCGCTCTAGGCTAGATTCCAGGCACCCCTTGATCTGTCCAGCCTAACAGGAAACTCAAGTGGGGGAGCCAGGAGAGCTTGGGGTCCAATGACACCCCCACCTCTGAATCACTGAGGGGACTTCCCTTCGTGGGCCTTAGTGCCTTCGTCTGTAAAGTGAGGGTGTTGGGGCAAATGATTCACTGGCCCTTTTAACTGGAATATTCTTGCCAACCGCACCTTCTTTCTGTCTTCCCTTCATGTACCACAGGCTCCAGCCACAGTACATGCCCTGCACACTCCTATCTCTGCCTTTATCAGGAATGTCCCTCCTCCTTCTCCAGATGACCAAAACCTTTGCTTAAAGACTCAAATATAATGCCATGCCGTCACGAAGCTCCCTCCGTTTCCTTGGTGGGGAGTCATTTATTTCGTCGAGGAACTACATAACCTATTATCTCTCCCTCCTTTTGAGCACAGAGCCATATTTGGATTATTTCTATAACCTTGAGGTCCAGTCATCTTTGTATCCTTCCTAATGCCAGACCCCGCCCCCACCCCCACCAAAAAAGGCAGGTGGGGGTGGGGCACGGCATTTAATTAAAGAGAGCAGCAGGTCATAAGTAGGAATTAAATGTTAGCTGGTATTAACTATCGGCGAGTAGTGAATACCTATTAAATATATGTTTGTTAAATGAGTGAATTAATTAAATAAATTACAAACCAAACAACCTATTACAATATTCCAACTTTTGTTAGGCTGGGTTTCTAGATATAAAATTAAAAAACATACATACCCAGGAAACTGAGGCAATGTTTGGGGTCAAAATTTCCAGTTGTATGTATGTATACATGTTTAAAATTTAAAGAGCCATGGGAGCCCTAGCCAGTTTGGCTCAGTGGATAGAGCATTGGCCTGCGGACTGAAGGGTCCCAGGGCCCTCCCCGGTCAAAGGCACATGCCCAGTTTGCAGGCTTGATCCCCAGTAGGGGGCATGTAGGAGGCTGCCAATCAATGATTGTCTCTCATCATTGATGTTTCTATCTCTCTCCCTTTCCCTTCCTCTCTGAAATAAAAATATATTAAATATATATATTTATTTTAACAAATAAAACAGAAAGGCATGGAAACCTTAAAGTTTTGAATGGGTAGTCTGTTAGATTTTAATCTCAGTAACTTGAAGTTCTCTATTCTTTCTGTTGCAATAAATACTCTCACATATTGAGTACCTTTTAATTTTTCATTTCATTTATTGATTTGAGAGAGAGGAAAAGAGAGAGAGAGATTTGTTGTTCCACTTATTTATTCATTCATTGGTTGCTTCTTATATGTGCCCTGACTAGAGAGTGAACCCACAACCTTAGTATATCCGGATGACATTCTAACCAACTGAGCTATCTGGCCAGGGCCTTGAGTACTTTTTAAAAAATTAAACTCTAAGATAGAAAAATATGGCTTTTTATCAATTTAACTAAAAATTATCTATAAATAAATTTCAGATTCAGTGGTCAAATACTACAGTGAGCTCCCCAAGTATTGTACTAAATAAATGTCTACAGGTACAATATATCCTGATGAGAACAGGGCCATTACAACAAATAAATGAAGGCAATAAACGGCTGTTGCTTGCGGTGGGATGGTCTGCAGCTATGGAAAGAAAGTGTCTCTGTCTTGAGAAAAAAGCATTTGACCATGAATGCAACTCAGCACCCAATCCTCACCTTGGCTAATGAGAGGTTACAACATCCAGACCAGGGGCCAAGGAATGGAGAAATGTTTCAAACACTGGCTTTCTTTCTTTCCTTCCTCCCTCCCTTCCCTTCCTTCTCATCCAAAAGCAATACAAAGTCGTATAAAATTGAAACATTGCAGATACAACACATACAGTCAAAGCTCCCCAAACTCCATCCCACTTTACCCCAAGTAATCATTGTTAGCATTTTGGTGCATGTTCCTCCAAATTGTCTCCCTGCATATACTAGCATTGTTATCATTACCGTGGATTTCTCCCAGAATGGGGCCATTCATTATATACCACTCAGTGCCTTGCCTTGCTACATGTCAAAGTCTGGTATTATGATATATGGATGTGCCCATGACTCAGCAGAAGGGTTGTTTTTTTTTAAAATATATTTTATTGATTTTTTCACAGAGAGGAAGGGAGACAGATAGAGAGTTAGAAACATCGGCGAGAGAGAAACATCGATCAGCTGCCTCCCTCACACCCCCCACTAGGGATGTGCCTGCAACCAAGGCACATGCCCCCGACTGGAATCAAACCTGGGACCCCCCAGTCTGCAGGCCAACGCTCCATCCACTGAGCCAAACCGGTCAGGGCTGTGGAAGGGTTTTTACTGATATTTCACAGTTTCAAACAATGCTCTGGTGAATATCCTTGTACATGCATCCTTTTGCTTATGACATGGATTCCAGGCAGGGCCAAGCCCCATCTCAAATGCTGTAGAGGAGGAACTTAAGTTCAGCATTTTTTTTTTTTTTTAGTAATAAAAGAGTCAGTCAACAGAGCAGTTTCAAGGCAGATTAGATAAAAGCACACTAGCCCTGGCCGGGAGACTCAGTTGGTTGGAGTGTTGTCCTGTACACAGAAAGGTGGTAGATGGTAGGTTTGATCCCTGGTCAGGGCGCATACCCAGATGTCGGGTTTGACCCCCCAGTCGGGGCACATTAGGGAGGCAACCAATTGATCTCTCTCTCTCTCTCTCTCTTCTCTCTCTCTCCCTGACTCTCTTTAAAATCAATAAAATTTAACACACACACACACACACACACACACACACACACACACACACACACGGGAGCAGAAGGAATCACACCACACCCTAATTCAAGGGAAGTTCCCAAGAGGCTCTCTGCCCTCCTTCTCAGCAGCCATCCCACAGACCAGGTATATCTTTGGAAGCTGAGCCATACCGAGTTCCCTCTGCAACACCGCGCAACACGTAGATCTGGAAAGCATGATCATATCACTATGGGATGACAGGTAAGGGGATGCAAGGAGTGCGCCATTAAAACTCTTAGTGGAAGGGGGTGCATTTACAAAGTCTTGGTGCAATCAGGGGAAAGAGAGTGGGTTTGTTTGATCACTTCCCGTGTCTGGCAGCCTCGCTCCCGTCCCCTGGTGCAGAGCTCTGAGCCTGCCAGCTGCTCTGGGATGTTCTGGAATTCCCTCCATCCGGGCTGGGAAAGTGCCTCTGACAAGTCTCTTCCACGTGGGGGCTTTGCTTCGTCCCTGCTCAGTGGCCTCCACACTTATCAGGCTCTGCTGTGAGAGAGAAGAGCCACTGCTTCCTACTGGGTGGGAACAGCCTTGTGAGTGCCTGTGGTGAGATGGCCACTCACCCAGATAAACCAATTCTGAACTGGGTTTTTTTGTGGCCTGAGTCAGCAGATTTCCTCTTTCTTTTGGTCAATGAGGATTTAAAAATACAGAACCATCCAATTTGAACTTCTCCAAATCCCTTCAACTCCCTCATTTTACAGATGAGGACTCAAAGGCCAGATTGTTTCCTCCAGATCACTGTCTTTTCATTCGTATACTGCTGGGGTCCAATCCCAGCGGGTCCAGGGGTCCCCAAAGGTGTGGACGGAGTCGGCGAAGAAGGAATGACACGAAGACAGCCTTCAGTTGATCAGCAGCCTAGTCAGGACCTCTAGCCAGGATCTCCAGCCAAAGTTCTGGTCGGAGTTCTGGTTAGGAACTGACGAGGATCTGACGAGGATCTGATGATGATCTGATGTTTATTGTCTTGTTACATCTATATTTATACCAGCCGATTTTAATCCTGTCAATTTCTATTACAAAGGTTAGGGCGTTTCTTATCTCCATTCCAGGGAGTAAAGATTATGTAGCTTAACTACCCGCCTGGCACTTAATTAAGGGATTGTATCCCCTCCCTAACCTCAGGGAAAAATCCCCACCTGGGGAAACAACCTTTCTCAGAGAGGTGACTTTGGTTAAAACACATAGCACCAAGAAGGGGAGCAAACATTAAGAACAGTATGCCATATACGCCAGGTCCCTTGAAACATATGCTGTGCAGATGTTTCTTCTCTGCAGCAAGGATGGACCGGCTCCCGGCAAATTCCCCCTTTTTTATTTTTTTAAATGATATCGCATGCAAATCAGTGGCCACCTCTCAGATTTGGGCTGTTTAAGCCTCGGAAGAAGACTGGCAAGCAATGACAATAAGCATGGCTATAAACATAGTGGATGAAGCGCACAAGGAGCCCCGTTCCTTAGGAGGTTGCCGGCCTCTTCAGTCAAGAGATTTCAGCTATCCTCAAGTCGGTGGTTTGATTGTCTTTGTTGGTCTGGCTAGCGGGAAGCGTCAGCGAGTTGAAGGGCTGCATCAAAGGGTCCATCAGGGCCGTGCTTGATGGTGGTGTCTGGGGAGGAGTCAGCTGTGCCCTCTGGGTCGGACGATATGGATGATACCAGGGAGGAGGATGAGGCGGAGATGGAGGGTGGTGTGACATAAGGTCAGATTAGATGGTCTGGAATCCACACAGGTGAGTCTGCATCCTGTGGAAATATACAAGCATCTCCTCTCCCCCAGGTTAAAGGTACATCAGGTCCCTTCCAGGCTCCTGTAAGTAAGTCTTTCCATTTGACGAAATAAGTGAGTTTCTGCTAAATGAAAGTTTCTTTTGCTGATTTACTCAGAGTCCTCGGACTTGGCTGAGAGAGTAGCTTCCACTTCTTGCTTTTCTACCATCTGTTGGGCCTCGGTTGTTAACTTCTTCAGCTGACCCTATGTTGGCACCTCAGTCCCTTGCATAGCCTTCCTTTTCTTCTTTTGTCCGCTTTTCTGTCATCGGGGCAACTGTAAGTCTTTGGAACGATGAGACAAGGAGCTTCTCTGGGTCCATTGTGGTGACACACGTAATGCATTTACTCAATCCAAGGCAGGCATTAAAAAGAAAAACCCCAAATGCTCTCTTGTATCCATTTTAAGAGTAGGATTGGCGCTTTCTGCTATTACCTGAGTCCTGATGTATCACCCCAGGGAGAGCTTGCCAATCCTGCACTTTTCCGGGGTAGAAAGGCTGCAGTGGGGTTAAGGATAAGGCTCCTTGGGCCTACCTTTTCCCATGCCTCTACATTTACCTTTCTGGCACCTTTTCTTCCTCAGAAAAGCATGGACATACTTCTTGTATAAAACATTCCGTCTGACTGGGCGTAACCTTAACTCCTCTGCTAGCAAGCATATGTGTTAAAAGATCAATACAGAGTCTTCTTTCTTTGGACTCAGTATGGCACATCTTCTCAATCTAAGGATCAATACAGAGTCTTCTTTCTTTGGACTCAGTATGGCACATCTTCTCAATCTAAGTTCTGTACTATCCACCTTCTTACCCTACTTATCCTCTATAGGGGGGTCTGTAGCACCCTGGTGGAGTCCTATCCGTCCCGAGTCTGGGGGTTCTCAATGAGGGGGGGGACTTACCTAGGGGAATCCTGTTCCAGGGGTTCCCAAAGGTGTGGACGGAGTTGGCGAAGAATATCCACCCTCTTCCTACGGTGGAGTCCTATCCGTCCCGAGTGCAGGGGGGCTTACCTAGGGGTCCCTGTTCGGGCGCCAATATGTGTGGGGTCCAACCCCAACGGGTCCAGGGGTCCCAAAGGT